>NW_027490571.1:0-119700 GCF_050948175.1 Xylocopa sonorina
CATATTATATCTTACCATGAAACATAGAAATGAGATGCGATATCGCGTTTTAAGAGCATTAGAACTCTATTGCTACGATAGGTAGACATCTGCAAACGCTATTTCCTAGCAAGGAAGTGTCGCATTTACATCCATTTGAATCGTATACGAGGAATGCATAACACTTCGCAATGAATATTATATTCTTATCATGAAACATAGATATGAGATGCATATCTCGCTTTAAGAAGCATTAGAACTATATTGCTACGATACCTAGACATCTGCAAACGCTATTTCCTTGGAAGGAAGTGTCGCATTTACATTCATTTGAATCGTATACGAGGAATGCATAACACTTCGCAATGAATATTGTATCTTTCCATGAAACATAGAAATGAGATGCGATATCGCGTTTAAAAAGCATTAGAACTCTATAGCTACGATAGTTAGTATATCTGCAAACGCTATTTCCTTGCAAGGAAGTGTCGCATTTACATTCCTTTGAAGTGTAGACGAAGTATAAATAACACTTCGCAAATCATATTATATCTTACCATGAAACATAGAAATGAGATGCGATATCGCGTTTTAAGAAGCATTAGAACTCTATTGCTACGATAGGTAGACATCTGCAAACGCTATTTCCTTGCAAGGGAAGTGTCGCATTTACATTCATGTGAAGTGTAGACGAAGAATAAGTAACACTTCGCAAATCATATTGTATCTTACCATGAAACATAGAAATGAGATGCGATATCGCGTTTTAAGAAGCATTAGAACTCTATTGCTACGATAGGTAGACATCTGCAAACGCTATTTCCTAGAAAGGAAGTGTCGCATTTACATTCATTTGAAGTGCAGACGAGGAATACATAACACTTCGCAAATCATATTACATCTTACCATGAAACATAGAAATGAGATGCGATATCGCGTTTTAAGAAGCATTAGAACTCTATTGCTACGATCCGTAGACATCTGCAAACGCTATTTCCTTGCGAGGAAGTGTCGCATTTACATTCATTTGAATCGTAGACGAGGAATGCATAACTCTTCGCAATGAATATTATATCTTATCATGAAACATAGATATGAGATCCTATATCTCGTTTTAAGAAGCATTTGAACTCTATTGCTACGATACCTAGACATCTGCAGACGCTATTTCCTAGCAAGGAAGTGTCGCATTTACATTCGTTTGAAGCTTAGACGAGGAATACATAACACTTAGCAAATCATATTATATCTTACCATGAAACATAGAAATGAGATGCGATATCGCGTTTTAAGAAGCATTAGAACTCTATCGCTACGATACCTAGACATCTGCAGACGCTATTTCCTAGCAAGGGAGTGTCGCATTCACATTCATTTGAAGTGTAGACGAGGAATACATGACACTTCGCAAATCATATTATATCTTACCATGAATCATAGAAATGAGATGCGATATCGCGTTTTAAGAAGCATTAGAACTCCATTGCTACGACAGGTAGACATCTGCAAACGCTATGTCCTTGCAAGGAAGTGTCGCATTTACATTCATTTGAATCGTAAACGAGGAATGCATAACACTTCGCCATGAATATTATATCTTATCATGAAACATAGATATGAGATGCAATATCTCGCTTTAAGAAGCATTTGAACTGTATTGCTACGATACCTAGACATCTGCAGACGCTATTTCCTAGCAAGGAAGTGTCGCATTTACATTCATTTGAAATGTAGACGAGGAATACATAACACTTAGCATATCATATTATATCTTACCATGAAACATAGAAATGAGATGCGATATCGCGTTTTAAGAGTCATAAGAACTCTATTGCTACGATACGTAGACATCTGCAAACGCTATTTCCTTGGAAGGAAGTGTCGCATTTACATTCATTTGAATCGTATACGAGGAATGCATAACACTTCGCAATGAATATTATATCTTATCATGAAACATAGATATGAGATGCAGTATCTCGCTTTAAGAAGCATTTGAACTCTACTGCTACGATACCTAGACATCTGCAGACGCTATTTCCTAGCAAGGAAGTGTCACATTTACATTCATTTGAAGTGTAGACTAGGAATACACTACAATTCGCAAATCATATTATATCTTACCATGAAACATAGAAATGAGATGCGATATCGCGTTTTAAGAAGCATTAGAACTCTATCGCTACGATACCTAGACATCTGCAGACGCTATTTCCTAGTAAGGAAGTGTCGCATTTACATTCATTTGAAGTGTAGACGAGGAATACATGACACTTCGCAAATCATATTATATCTTACCATGAAACATAGAAATGAGATGCGATATCGCGTTTTAAGAAGCATTAGAACTCCATTGCTACGATAGGTAGACATCTGCAAACGCTATGTCCTTGCAAGGAAGTGTCGCATTTACATTCATTTGAAGTGCAGACGAGGAATATATAACACTTCGCAAATCATATTATATCTTATCATGAAACATAGATATGAGATGCAGTATCTCGCTTTAAGAAGCATTTCAACTCTATTGCTACGATACCTAGACATCTGCAGACGCTATTTCCTAGCAAGGAAGTATCGCATTTACATTCATTTGAATCGTAGACGAGGAATGCATAACACTTCGCAATGAATGTTATGTCTTATCATGAAGCATAGATATGAGATGCAATATCTCGTTTTAAGAAGCATTAGAACTCTATCGCTACGATACCTAGACATCTGCAGACGCTATTTCCTAGCAAGGGAGTGTCGCATTCACATTCATTTGAAATGTAGACGTGGAATACATAACACTTCGCAAATCATATTATATCTTACCATGAAACATAGAAATGAGATGCTATATCGCGTTTTAAGAATCATAAGAACTCTATTGCTACGATACGTAGATATCTGCAAACGCTATTTCCTTGCAAGGAAGTGCCGCATTTACATTCATTTGAAGTGTAGACGAGGAATACATAACACTTCGCAAATCATATTATATCTTACCATGAAACATAGAAATGAGATGCGATATTGCGTTTTGAGAAGCATTAGAACTCTATCGCTACGATACCTAGACATCTGCAGACGCTATTTTCTTTCAAGGAAGTGTGGCATTTACATTCATTTGAAGTGTAGACGAGGAGTACATGACACTTCGCAAATCATATTATATCTTACCATGAAACATAGAAATGAGGTGCTATATCGCGTTTTAAGAATCATAAGAACTCTATTACTACGATACGTAGACATCTGCAAACGCTATTTCCTTGCAAGGAAGTGTCGTATTTACATTCATTTGAAGTGTAGACGAGGAATAAATAACACTTCGCAAATCATATTATATCTTACCATGAAACATAGAAATGAGATGCGATATCGCGTTTTAAGAAGCATTAGAACTCTATCGCTACGATACTTAGACATCTGCAGACGCTATTTCCTAGCAAGGAAGTGTCGCATTTACATTCATTTGAAGGGTAGACGAGGAATGCATAACTCTTCGCAATGAATATTATATCTTATCATGAAACATAGATATGAGATCCTATATCTCGTTTTAAGAAGCATTTGAACTCTATTGCTACGATACCTAGACATCTGCAGACGCTATTTCCTAGCAAGGAAGTGTCGCATTTACATTCGTTTGAAGCTTAGACGAGGAATACATAACACTTCGCAAATCATATTATATCTTACCATGAAACATAGAAATGAGGTGCTATATCGCGTTTTAAGAATCATAAGAACTCTATTGCTACGATACGTAGACATCTGCAAACGCTATTTCCTTGCAAGGAAGTGTCGTATTTACATTCATTTGAAGTGTAGACGAGGAATAAATAACACTTCGCAAATCATATTATATCTTACCATGAAACATAGAAATGAGATGCGATATCGCGTTTTAAGAAGCATTAGAACTCTATCGCTACGATACTTAGACATCTGCAGACGCTATTTCCTAGCAAGGAAGTGTCGCATTTACATTCATTTGAAATGTAGACGAGGAATACATAACACTTAGCATATCATATTATATCTTACCATGAAACATAGAAATGAGATGCGATATCGCGTTTTAAGAGTCATAAGAACTCTATTGCTACGATACGTAGACATCTGCAAACGCTATTTCCTTGGAAGGAAGTGTCGCATTTACATTCATTTGAATCGTATACGAGGAATGCATAACACTTCGCAATGAATATTATATCTTATCATGAAACATAGATATGAGATGCAGTATCTCGCTTTAAGAAGCATTTGAACTCTACTGCTACGATACCTAGACATCTGCAGACGCTATTTCCTAGCAAGGAAGTGTCACATTTACATTCATTTGAAGTGTAGACTAGGAATACACTACAATTCGCAAATCATATTATATCTTACCATGAAACATAGAAATGAGATGCGATATCGCGTTTTAAGAAGCATTAGAACTCTATCGCTACGATACCTAGACATCTGCAGACGCTATTTCCTAGTAAGGAAGTGTCGCATTTACATTCATTTGAAGTGTAGACGAGGAATACATGACACTTCGCAAATCATATTATATCTTACCATGAAACATAGAAATGAGATGCGATATCGCGTTTTAAGAAGCATTAGAACTCCATTGCTACGATAGGTAGACATCTGCAAACGCTATGTCCTTGCAAGGAAGTGTCGCATTTACATTCATTTGAAGTGCAGACGAGGAATATATAACACTTCGCAAATCATATTATATCTTATCATGAAACATAGATATGAGATGCAGTATCTCGCTTTAAGAAGCATTTCAACTCTATTGCTACGATACCTAGACATCTGCAGACGCTATTTCCTAGCAAGGAAGTATCGCATTTACATTCATTTGAATCGTAGACGAGGAATGCATAACACTTCGCAATGAATGTTATGTCTTATCATGAAGCATAGATATGAGATGCAATATCTCGTTTTAAGAAGCATTAGAACTCTATCGCTACGATACCTAGACATCTGCAGACGCTATTTCCTAGCAAGGGAGTGTCGCATTCACATTCATTTGAAATGTAGACGTGGAATACATAACACTTCGCAAATCATATTATATCTTACCATGAAACATAGAAATGAGATGCTATATCGCGTTTTAAGAATCATAAGAACTCTATTGCTACGATACGTAGATATCTGCAAACGCTATTTCCTTGCAAGGAAGTGCCGCATTTACATTCATTTGAAGTGTAGACGAGGAATACATAACACTTCGCAAATCATATTATATCTTACCATGAAACATAGAAATGAGATGCGATATTGCGTTTTGAGAAGCATTAGAACTCTATCGCTACGATACCTAGACATCTGCAGACGCTATTTTCTTTCAAGGAAGTGTGGCATTTACATTCATTTGAAGTGTAGACGAGGAGTACATGACACTTCGCAAATCATATTATATCTTACCATGAAACATAGAAATGAGGTGCTATATCGCGTTTTAAGAATCATAAGAACTCTATTACTACGATACGTAGACATCTGCAAACGCTATTTCCTTGCAAGGAAGTGTCGTATTTACATTCATTTGAAGTGTAGACGAGGAATAAATAACACTTCGCAAATCATATTATATCTTACCATGAAACATAGAAATGAGATGCGATATCGCGTTTTAAGAAGCATTAGAACTCTATCGCTACGATACTTAGACATCTGCAGACGCTATTTCCTAGCAAGGAAGTGTCGCATTTACATTCATTTGAAGGGTAGACGAGGAATGCATAACTCTTCGCAATGAATATTATATCTTATCATGAAACATAGATATGAGATCCTATATCTCGTTTTAAGAAGCATTTGAACTCTATTGCTACGATACCTAGACATCTGCAGACGCTATTTTCTTTCAAGGAAGTGTGGCATTTACATTCATTTGAAGTGTAGACGAGGAGTACATGACACTTCGCAAATCATATTATATCTTACCATGAAACATAGAAATGAGGTGCTATATCGCGTTTTAAGAATCATAAGAACTCTATTACTACGATACGTAGACATCTGCAAACGCTATTTCCTTGCAAGGAAGTGTCGTATTTACATTCATTTGAAGTGTAGACGAGGAATAAATAACACTTCGCAAATCATATTATATCTTACCATGAAACATAGAAATGAGATGCGATATCGCGTTTTAAGAAGCATTAGAACTCTATCGCTACGATACTTAGACATCTGCAGACGCTATTTCCTAGCAAGGAAGTGTCGCATTTACATTCATTTGAAGGGTAGACGAGGAATGCATAACTCTTCGCAATGAATATTATATCTTATCATGAAACATAGATATGAGATCCTATATCTCGTTTTAAGAAGCATTTGAACTCTATTGCTACGATACCTAGACATCTGCAGACGCTATTTCCTAGCAAGGAAGTGTCGCATTTACATTCGTTTGAAGCTTAGACGAGGAATACATAACACTTCGCAAATCATATTATATCTTACCATGAAACATAGAAATGAGGTGCTATATCGCGTTTTAAGAATCATAAGAACTCTATTGCTACGATACGTAGACATCTGCAAACGCTATTTCCTTGCAAGGAAGTGTCGTATTTACATTCATTTGAAGTGTAGACGAGGAATAAATAACACTTCGCAAATCATATTATATCTTACCATGAAACATAGAAATGAGATGCGATATCGCGTTTTAAGAAGCATTAGAACTCTATCGCTACGATACTTAGACATCTGCAGACGCTATTTCCTAGCAAGGAAGTGTCGCATTTACATTCATTTGAAGTGTAGACGAGGAATACATAACACTTCGCAAATCATATTATATCTTACCATGAAACATAGAAATGAGATGCGATATCGCGTTTTAAGAATCATAAGAACTCTATTGCTACGATACGTAGACATCTGCAAACGCTATTTCCTTGCAAGGAAGTGCCGCATTTACATTCATTTGAAGTGCAGACGAGGAATACATAACACTTCGCAAATCATATTATATCTTATCATGAAACATAGATATGAGATGCAGTATCTCGCTTTAAGAAGCATTTCAACTCTATTGCTACGATACCTAGACATCTGCAGACGCTATTTCCTAGCAAGGAAGTGTCGCATTTACATTCATTTGAAGTGTAGACGAGGAATACATCACACTTCGCAAATCATATTATATCTTACCATGAAACATAGAAATGAGATGCGATATCGCGTTTTAAGAATCATAAGAACTCTATTGCTACGATACGTAGATATCTGCAAACGCTATTTCCTTGCAAGGAAGTGTCGCATTTACATTCATTTGAAGTGCAGACGAGGAATACATAACACTTCGCAAATCATATTATATCTTATCATGAAACATAGATATGAGATGCAATATCTCGTTTTAAGAAGCATTAGAACTCTATCGCTACGATACCAAGACATCTGCAGACGCTATTTCCTAGCAAGGGAGTGTCGCATTCACATTCATTTGAAATGTAGACGTGGAATACATAACACTTCGCAAATCATATTATATCTTACCATGAAACATAGAAATGAGATGCTATATCGCGATTTAAGAATCATAAGAACTCTATTGCTACGATACGTAGACATCTGCAAACGCTATTTCCTTGCAAGGAAGTGTCGCATTTACATTCATTTGAAGTGTAGACGAGGAATACATAACACTTCGCAAATCATATTATATCTTACCATGAAACATAGAAATGAGATGCGATATTGCGTTTTGAGAAGCATTAGAACTCTATCGCTACGATACCTAGACATCTGCAGACGCTATTTCCTTGCAAGGAAATATCGCATTTACATTCATTTGAATCGTAGACGAGGAATGCATAACACTTCGCAATGAATATTATGTCTTATCATGAAACTAAGATAAGAGATGCAATATCTCGTTTTAAGAAGCATTAGAACTCTATCGCTACGATACCTAGACATCTGCAGACGCTATTTTCTTTCAAGGAAGTGTGGCATTTACATTCATTTGAAGTGTAGACGAGGAGTACATGACACTTCGCAAATCATATTATATCTTACCATGAAACATAGAAATGAGGTGCTATATCGCGTTTTAAGAATCATAAGAACTCTATTGCTACGATACGTAGACATCTGCAAACGCTATTTCCTTGCAAGGAAGTGTCGTATTTACATTCATTTGAAGTGTAGACGAGGAATAAATAACACTTCGCAAATCATATTATATCTTACCATGAAACATAGAAATGAGATACGATATCGCGTTTTAAGAAGCATTAGAACTCTATCGCTACGATACTTAGACATCTGCAGACGCTATTTCCTAGCAAGGAAGTGTCGCATTTACATTCATTTGAAGTGTAGACGAGGAATACATAACACTTCGCAAATCATATTATATCTTACCATGAAACATAGAAATGAGATGCGATATCGCGTTTTAAGAATCATAAGAACTCTATTGCTACGATACGTAGACATCTGCAAACGCTATTTCCTTGCAAGGAAGTGCCGCATTTACATTCATTTGAAGTGCAGACGAGGAATACATAACACTTCGCAAATCATATTATATCTTATCATGAAACATAGATATGAGATGCAGTATCTCGCTTTAAGAAGCATTTCAACTCTATTGCTACGATACCTAGACATCTGCAGACGCTATTTCCTAGCAAGGAAGTGTCGCATTTACATTCATTTGAAGTGTAGACGAGGAATACATCACACTTCGCAAATCATATTATATCTTACCATGAAACATAGAAATGAGATGCGATATCGCGTTTTAAGAATCATAAGAACTCTATTGCTACGATACGTAGACATCTGCAAACGCTATTTCCTTGCAAGGAAGTGTCGCATTTACATTCATTTGAAGTGCAGACGAGGAATACATAACACTTCGCAAATCATATTATATCTTATCATGAAACATAGATATGAGATGCAATATCTCGTTTTAAGAAGCATTAGAACTCTATCGCTACGATACCAAGACATCTGCAGACGCTATTTCCTAGCAAGGGAGTGTCGCATTCACATTCATTTGAAATGTAGACGTGGAATACATAACACTTCGCAAATCATATTATATCTTACCATGAAACATAGAAATGAGATGCTATATCGCGATTTAAGAATCATAAGAACTCTATTGCTACGATACGTAGACATCTGCAAACGCTATTTCCTTGCAAGGAAGTGTCGCATTTACATTCATTTGAAGTGTAGACGAGGAATACATAACACTTCGCAAATCATATTATATCTTACCATGAAACATAGAAATGAGATGCGATATTGCGTTTTGAGAAGCATTAGAACTCTATCGCTACGATACCTAGACATCTGCAGACGCTATTTCCTTGCAAGGAAATATCGCATTTACATTCATTTGAATCGTAGACGAGGAATGCATAACACTTCGCAATGAATATTATGTCTTATCATGAAACTAAGATAAGAGATGCAATATCTCGTTTTAAGAAGCATTAGAACTCTATCGCTACGATACCTAGACATCTGCAGACGCTATTTTCTTTCAAGGAAGTGTGGCATTTACATTCATTTGAAGTGTAGACGAGGAGTACATGACACTTCGCAAATCATATTATATCTTACCATGAAACATAGAAATGAGGTGCTATATCGCGTTTTAAGAATCATAAGAACTCTATTGCTACGATACGTAGACATCTGCAAACGCTATTTCCTTGCAAGGAAGTGTCGTATTTACATTCATTTGAAGTGTAGACGAGGAATAAATAACACTTCGCAAATCATATTATATCTTACCATGAAACATAGAAATGAGATACGATATCGCGTTTTAAGAAGCATTAGAACTCTATCGCTACGATACTTAGACATCTGCAGACGCTATTTCCTAGCAAGGAAGTGTCGCATTTACATTCATTTGAAGTGTAGACGAGGAATACATAACACTTCGCAAATCATATTATATCTTACCATGAAACATAGAAATGAGATGCGATATCGCGTTTTAAGAATCATAAGAACTCTATTGCTACGATACGTAGACATCTGCAAACGCTATTTCCTTGCAAGGAAGTGCCGCATTTACATTCATTTGAAGTGCAGACGAGGAATACATAACACTTCGCAAATCATATTATATCTTATCATGAAACATAGATATGAGATGCAGTATCTCGCTTTAAGAAGCATTTCAACTCTATTGCTACGATACCTAGACATCTGCAGACGCTATTTCCTAGCAAGGAAGTGTCGCATTTACATTCATTAGAAGTGTAGACGAGGAATACATCACACTTCGCAAATCATATTATATCTTACCATGAAACATAGAAATGAGATGCGATATTGCGTTTTGAGAAGCATTAGAACTCTATCGCTACGATACCAAGACATCTGCAGACGCTATTTCCTTTCAAGGAAGTGTGGCATTTACATTCATTTGAAGTGTAGACGAGGAGTACATGACACTTCGCAAATCATATTATATCTTACCATGAAACACAGAAATGAGATGCAATATTGCGTTTTGAGAAGCATTAGAACTCTATTGCTACGATACCTAGACATCTGCAGACGCTATTTCCTAGCAAGGGAGTGTCGCATTCACATTCATTTGAAGTGTAGACGAGGAATACATCACACTTCGCAAATCATATTATATCTTACCATGAAACATAGAAATGAGATGCGATATCGCATTTTAAGATGCATTAGAATTCTATTGCTACGATAGGTAGACACCTGCAAACGCTATTTCCTTGCAAGGAAGTGTCGCTTTTACATTCATTTGATTCGTAGGCGAGGAATGCATAACACTTCGCAATGAATATTGTATCTTATCATGAAACATAGATATGAGATGCAATATCGCGTTTTAAGAAGCATTTGAACTCTATTGCTACGATACCTAGACATCTGCAGGCGCTATTTCCTTGCAAGGATGTGTCGCATTTACATTCATTTGAAGTGTAGACGAGGAATAAATAACAGTTCGCAAATCATATTATATCTTACCATGAAACATAGAAATGAGATGCGATATCGCGTTTTAAGAAGCATTAGAGCTCTATCGCTATGATACCTAGACATCTGCAGACGCTATTTCCTTTCAAGGAAGTGTCGCATTTACATTCATTTGAAGTGTAGACGAGGAGTACATGACACTTCGCAAATCATATTATATCTTACCATGAAACATAGAAATGAGATGCGATATTGCGTTTTGAGAAGCATTAGAACTCTATCGCTACGATACCTAGACATCTGCAGACGCTATTTCCTTTCAAGGAAGTGTCGCATTTACATTCATTTGAAGTGTAGACGAGGAGTACATGACACTTCGCAAATCATATTATATCTTACCATGATACATAGAAATGAGATGCGATATCGCGTTTTAAGAAGCATTAGAACTCTATTGCTACGATACGTAGACATCTGCAAACGCTATTTCCTTGCAAGGAAGTGTCGCATTTACATTCATTTGAAGTGTAGACGAGGAATAAATAACAGTTCGCAAATCATATTATATCTTACCATGAAACATAGAAATGAGATGCGATATCGCGTTTTAAGAAGCATTAGAGCTCTATCGCAACGATACTTAGACATCTGCAGACGCTATTTCCTAGCAAGGAAGTGTCGCATTTACATTCATTTGAAGTGCAGACGAGGAATACATAACACTCCGCAAATCATATTATATCTTACCATGAAACATAGAAATGAGATGCGATATCGCGTTTTAAGAAGCATTAGAACTCTATTGCTACGATAGGTAGACATCTGCAAACGCTATGTCCTTGCAAGGAAGTGTCGCATTTACATTCATTTGAATCGTATACGAGCAATGCATAACACTTCGCTATGAATATTATATCTTATCATGAAACATAGATATGAGATGCAATATCTCGCTTTAAGAAGCATTTGAACTCTATTGCTACGATACCTAGACATCTGCAGACGCTATTTCCTAGCAAGGAAGTGTCGCATTTACATTCATTTGAAGTGTAGACGAGGAATACATAATACTTAGCAAATCATATTATATCTTACCATGAAACATAGAAATGAGATGCGATATCGCGTTTTAAGAATCATAAGAACTCTATTGCTACGATACGTAGACATCTGCAAACGCTATTTCCTTGCAAGGTAGTGCCGCATTTACATTCATTTGAATCGTAGACGAGGAATGCATAACACTTCGCAATGAATATTATATCTTACCATGAAACATAGAAATGAGATGCGATATCTCGTTTTAAAAAGCATTAGAACTCTATTGCTACGAAAGGTAGATATCTGCAAACGCTATTACCTTGCAAGGAAGTGTCGCATTTACATTCATTTGAAGTGTAGACGAGGAATAAATAACACTTCGCAAATCATATTATATCTTACCATGAAACATAGAAATGAGATGCGTTATCGCGTTTTAAGAAGCATTAGAACTCTATCGCTACGATACTTAGACATCTGCAGACGCTATTTTCTAGCAAGGAAGTGTCGCATTTACATTCATTTGAAGTGTAGACGAGGAATACATAACACTTAGCAAATCATATTATACCTTATCATGAAACAAAGATATGAGATGCAATATCTCGTTTTAAGAAGCATTAGAACTCTATTGCTACGATACGTAGACATCTGCAAACGCTATTTCCTTGCAAGGAAGTGTCGCATTTACATTCATTTGAAGTGCAGACGAGGAATACATAACACTTCGCAAATCATATTATATCTTATCATGAAACATAGATATGAGATGCAGTATCTCGCTTTAAGAAGCATTTCAACTCTATTGCTACGATACCTAGACATCTGCAGACGCTATTTCCTAGCAAGGAAGTGTCGCATTTACATTCATTTGAAGTGTAGACTAGGAATACACTACAATTCGCAAATCATATTATATCTTACCATGAAACATAGAAATGAGATGCGATATCGCGTTTTAAGAAGCATTAGAACTCTATCGCTACGATACCTAGACATCTGCAGACGCTATTTCCTAGTAAGGAAGTGTCGCATTTACATTCATTTGAAGTGTAGACGAGGAATACATGACACTTCGCAAATCATATTATATCTTACCATGAAACATAGAAATGAGATGCAATATCGCGTTTTAAGAAGCATTAGAACTCCATTGCTACGATAGGTAGACATCTGCAAACGCTATGTCCTTGCAAAGATGTGTCGCATTTACATTCATTTGAATCGTATACGAGGAATGCATAACACTTCGCAATGAATATTATATCTTATCATGAAACATAGATATGAGATGCAGTATCTCGCTTTAAGAAGCATTTGAACTCTACTGCTACGATACCTAGACATCTGCAAACGCTATTTCCTTGCAAGGAAGTGTCGCATTTACATTCATTTGAAGTGCAGACGAGGAATACATAACACTTCGCAAATCATATTGTATCTTATCATGAAACATAGATATGAGATGCAGTATATCGCTTTAAGAAGCATTTCATCTCTATTGCTACGATACCTAGACATCTGCAGACGCTATTTCCTAGCAAGGAAGTGTCGCATTTACATTCATTTGAAGTGTAGACGAGGAATACATCACACTTCGCAAATCATATTATATCCTACCATGAAACATAGAAATGAGATGCGATATCTCGTTTTAAAAAGCATTAGAACTCTATTGCTACGAAAGGTAGATATCTGCAAACGCTATTTCCTTGCAAGGAAGTGTCGCATTTACATTCATTTGAAGTGTAGACGAGGAATAAATAACAGTTCGCAAATCATATTATATCTTACCATGAAACATAGAAATGAGATGCGATATCGCGTTTTAAGAAGCATTAGAGCTCTATCGCTACGATACCTAGACATCTGCAGACGCTATTTCCTTTCAAGGAAGTGTCGCATTTACATTCATTTGAAGTGTAGACGAGGAGTACATGACACTTCGCAAATCATATTATATCTTACCATGAAACATAGAAATGAGATGCGATATTGCGTTTTGAGAAGCATTAGAACACTATTGCTACGATAGGTAGACATCTGCAAACGCTATGTCCTTGCAAGGAAGTGTCGCATTTACATTCATTTGAATCGTATACGAGCAATGCATAACACTTCGCAATGAATATTATATCTTATCATGAAACATAGATATGAGATGCGATATCGCGTTTTAAGAAGCATTAGAACTCCATTGCTACGATAGGTAGACATCTGCAAACGCTATGTCCTTGCAAAGATGTGTCGCATTTACATTCATTTGAATCGTATACGAGGAATGCATAACACTTCGCAATGAATATTATATCTTATCATGAAACATAGATATGAGATGCAGTATCTCGCTTTAAGAAGCATTTGAACTCTACTGCTACGATACCTAGACATCTGCAGACGCTATTTCCTAGCAAGGAAGTGTCGCATTTACATTCATTTGAAGTGTAGACGAAGAATACATGACACTTCGCAAATCATATTATATCTTACCATGAAACACAGAATTGAGATGCAATATTGCGTTTTGAGAAGCATTAGAACGATATTGCTACGATACCTAGACATCTGCAAATGCTATTTCCTTGCAAGGAAATATCGCATTTACATTCATTTGAAGTGTAGACGAGGAATAAATAACACTTCGCAAATCATATTATATCTTACCATGAAACATAGAAATGAAATGCGATATCGCGTTTTAAGAAGCATTAGAACTCTATCTCTAAGATACTTAGACATCTGCAGACGCTATTTCCTAGCAAGGAAGTGTCGCATTTACATTCATTTGAAGTGTAGACGAGGAATACATAACACTTCGCAAATCATATTATATCTTACCATGAAACATAGAAATGAGATGCGATATCGCGTTTTAAGAATCATAAGAACTCTATTGCTACGATACGTAGACATCTGCAAACGCTATTTCCTTGCAAGGAAGTGTCGCATTTACATTCATTTGAAGTGCAGACGAGGAATACATAACACTTCGCAAATCATATTGTATCTTATCATGAAACATAGATATGAGATGCAGTATATCGCTTTAAGAAGCATTTCATCTCTATTGCTACGATAAAGACATCTGCAGACGCTATTTCCTAGCAAGGAAGTGTCGCATTTACATTCATTTGAAGTGTAGACGAGGAATACATCACACTTCGCAAATCATATTGTATCCTACCATGAAACATAGAAATGAGATGCGATATCTCGTTTTAAAAAGCATTAGAACTCTATTGCTACGAAAGGTAGATATCTGCAAACGCTATTTCCTTGCAAGGAAGTGTCGCATTTACATTCATTTGAAGTGTAGACGAGGAATAAATAACAGTTCGCAAATCATATTATATCTTACCATGAAACATAGAAATGAGATGCGATATCGCGTTTTAAGAAGCATTAGAGCTCTATCGCTACGATACCTAGACATCTGCAGACGCTATTTCCTTTCAAGGAAGTGTCGCATTTACATTCATTTGAAGTGTAGACGAGGAGTACATGACACTTCGCAAATCATATTATATCTTACCATGAAACATAGAAATGAGATGCGATATTGCGTTTTGAGAAGCATTAGAACACTATTGCTACGATAGGTAGACATCTGCAAACGCTATGTCCTTGCAAGGAAGTGTCGCATTTACATTCATTTGAATCGTATACGAGCAATGCATAACACTTCGCAATGAATATTATATCTTATCATGAAACATAGATATGAGATGCAATATCTCGCTTTAAGAAGCATTTGAACTCTATTGCTACGATACCTAGACATCTGCAGACGCTATTTCCTAGCAAGGAAGTGTCGCATTTACATTCATTTGAAGTGTAGACGAGGAATGCATAACACTTCGCAATGAATATTGTATCTTATCATGAAATATAGATATGAGATGCAATATCTCGTTTTAAGAAGCATTAGAAATTGCTTGCTACGATACGTAGACATCTGCTAACGCTATTCCTTGGCAAGGAAGTGACGCATTTACATTCATTTGAAGTGTAGACGAGGAATACATAACACTTCCCAAATCATATTATATCTTACCATGAAACATAGGAATGAGATGCGATATCGCGTTTTGAGAATCATAAGAACTCTATCGCTACGATAGGTAGACATCTGCAAACGCTATGTCCTTGCAAGGAAGTGTCGCATTTACATTCATTTGAATCGTATACGAGCAATGCATAACACTTCGCAATGAATATTATATCTTATCATGAAACATAGGTATGAGATGCAATATCTCGCTTTAAGAAGCATTTGAACTCTATTGCTACGATACCTAGACATCTGCAGACGCTATTTCCTAGCAAGGAAGTGTCGCATTTACATTCATTTGAAGTGTAGACGAGGAATGCATAACACTTCGCAATGAATATTGTATCTTATCATGAAATATAGATATGAGATGCAATATCTCGTTTTAAGAAGCATTAGAAATTGCTTGCTACGATACGTAGACATCTGCTAACGCTATTCCTCGGCAAGGAAGTGACGCATTTACATTCATTTGAAGTGTAGACGAGGAATACATAACACTTCCCAAATCATATTATATCTTACCATGAAACATAGGAATGAGATGCGATATCGCGTTTTGAGAATCATAAGAACTCTATCGCTACGATACCTGGACATCTGCAAACGCTATTTCCTTTCAAGGAAGTGTCCCATTTACATTCATTTGAAGTGTAGACGAGGAGTACATGACACTTCGCAAATCATATTATATCTTACCATGAAACATAGAAATGAGATGCGATATCGCGTTTTAAGAAGCATTAGAACTCTATTGCTACGATAGGTAGACATCTGCAAACGCTATTACCTTGCAAGGAAGTGTCGCATTTACATTCATTTGAAGTGTAGACGAGGAATAAATAACACTTCGCAAATAATATTATATCTTACCATGAAACATAGAAATGAGATGCGTTATCGCGTTTTAAGAAGCATTAGAACTCTAGCGCTACGATACTTAGACATCTGCAGACGCTATTTTCTAGCAAGGAAGTGTCGCATTTACATTCATTTGAAGTGTAGACGAGGAATACATAACACTTCGCAAATCATATTATATCTTACCATGAAACATAGAAATGAGATGCTATATCGCGTTTTAAGAATCATAAGAACTCTATTGCTACGATACGTAGACATCTGCAAACGCTATTTCCTTGCAAGGAAGTGTCGCATTTACATTCATTTGAAGTGTAGACGAGGAATAAATAACACTTCGCATATCATATTATATCTTACCATGAAACATAGAAATGAGATGCGTTATCGCGTTTTAAGAATCATAAGAACTCTATTGCTACGATACGTAGACATCTGCAAACGCTATTTCCTTGCAAGGAAGTGTCGCATTTACATTCATTTGAAGTGTAGACGAGGAATAAATAACACTTCGCAAATCATATTATATCTTACCATGAAACATAGAAATGAGATGCGATATCGCGTTTTAAGCAGCATTAGAACTCTATTGCTACGATACGTAGACATCTGCAAACGCTATTTCCTTGCAAGGAAGTGTCGCATTTACATTCATTTGAAGTGCAGACGAGGAATACATAACACTTCGCAAATCATATTATATCTTATCATGAAACATAGATATGAGATGCAGTATCTCGCTTTAAGAAGCATTTCAACTCTATTGCTACGATACCTAGACATCTGCAGACGCTATTTCCTAGCAAGGAAGTGTCGCATTTACATTCATTTGAAGTGTAGACTAGGAATACACTACAATTCGCAAATCATATTATATCCTACCATGAAACATAGAAGTGAGATGCGATATCGCGTTTTAAGAAGCATTAGAACTCTATCGCTACGATACCTAGACATCTGCAGACGCTATTTCCTAGTAAGGAAGTGTCGCATTTACATTCATTTGAAGTGTAGACGAGGAATACATGACACTTCGCAAATCATATTATATCTTACCATGAAACATAGAAATGAGATGCGATATCGCGTTTTAAGAAGCATTAGAACTCCATTGCTACGATAGGTAGACATCTGCAAACGCTATGTCCTTGCAAAGAAGTGTCGCATTTACATTCATTTGAATCGTATACGAGGAATGCATAACACTTCGCAATGAATATTATATCTTATCATGAAACATAGATATGAGATGCAGTATCTCGCTTTAAGAAGCATTTGAACTCTACTGCTACGATACCTAGACATCTGCAGACGCTATTTCCTAGCAAGGAAGTGTCGCATTTACATTCATTTGAAGTGTAGACGAAGAATACATGACACTTCGCAAATCATATTATATCTTACCATGAAACACAGAATTGAGATGCAATATTGCGTTTTGAGAAGCATTAGAACGATATTGCTACGATACCTAGACATCTGCAAATGCTATTTCCTTGCAAGGAAATATCGCATTTACATTCATTTGAAGTGTAGACGAGGAATAAATAACACTTCGCAAATCATATTATATCTTACCATGAAACATAGAAATGAAATGCGATATCGCGTTTTAAGAAGCATTAGAACTCTATCTCTAAGATACTTAGACATCTGCAGACGCTATTTCCTAGCAAGGAAGTGTCGCATTTACATTCATTTGAAGTGTAGACGAGGAATACATAACACTTCGCAAATCATATTATATCTTACCATGAAACATAGAAATGAGATGCGATATCGCGTTTTAAGAATCATAAGAACTCTATTGCTACGATACGTAGACATCTGCAAACGCTATTTCCTTGCAAGGAAGTGTCGCATTTACATTCATTTGAAGTGCAGACGAGGAATACATAACACTTCGCAAATCATATTGTATCTTATCATGAAACATAGATATGAGATGCAGTATATCGCTTTAAGAAGCATTTCATCTCTATTGCTACGATACCTAGACATCTGCAGACGCTATTTCCTAGCAAGGAAGTGTCGCATTTACATTCATTTGAAGTGTAGACGAGGAATACATCACACTTCGCAAATCATATTATATCCTACCATGAAACATAGAAATGAGATGCGATATCTCGTTTTAAAAAGCATTAGAACTCTATTGCTACGAAAGGTAGATATCTGCAAACGCTATTTCCTTGCAAGGAAGTGTCGCATTTACATTCATTTGAAGTGTAGACGAGGAATAAATAACAGTTCGCAAATCATATTATATCTTACCATGAAACATAGAAATGAGATGCGATATTGCGTTTTGAGAAGCATTATAACTCTATCGCTACGATACCTAGACATCTGCAGACGCTATTTCCTAGCAAGGAAGTGTCGCGTTTACATTCATTTGAAGTGCAGACGAGGAATACATAACACTCCGCAAATCATATTATATCTTACCATGAAACATAGAAATGAGATGCGATATCGCGTTTTAAGAAGCATTAGAACTCTATTGCTACGATAGGTAGACATCTGCAAACGCTATGTCCTTGCAAGGAAGTGTCGCATTTACATTCATTTGAATCGCATACGAGGAATGCATAACACTTCGCAATGAATATTACATCTTATCATGAAACATAGATATGAGATGCAATATCCCGCTTTAAGAAGCACTTGAACTCTATTGCTACGATACCTAGACATCTGCAGACGCTATTTCCTAGCAAGGAAGTGTCGCATTTACATTCATTTGAAGTGTAGACGAGGAATACATAACACTTAGCAAATCATATTATATCTTACCATGAGACATAGAAATGAGATGCGATATCGCGTTTTAAGAAGCATTAGAACTCTATTGCTACGATAGGTAGACATCTGCAAACGCTATGTCCTTGCAAGGAAGTGTCGCATTTACATTCATTTGAAGTGTAGGCGAGGAATAAATAACAGTTCGCAAATCATATTATATCTTACCATGAAACATAGAAATGAGATGCGATATCGCGTTTTAAGAAGCATTAGAGCTCTTTCGCAACGATACTTAGACATCTGCAGACGCTATTTCCTAGCAAGGAAGTGTCGCATTTACATTCATTTGAAGTGCAGACGAGGAATACATAACACTCCGCAAATCATATTATATCTTACCATGAAACATAGAAATGAGATGCGATATCGCGTTTTAAGAAGCATTAGAACTCTATTGCTACGATACCTAGACATCTGCAGACGCTATTTCCTTGCAAGGAAATATCGCATTTACATTCATTTGAATCGTAGACGAGGAATGCATAACACTTCGCAATGAATATTATGTCTTATCATGAAACAAAGATATGAGATGCAATATCTCGTTTTAAGAAGCATTAGAACTCTATCGCTACGATACCTAGATATCTGCAGACGCTATTTCCTAGCAAGGGAGTGTCGCATTTACATTCATTTGAAGTGTAGACGAGGAATACATAACACTTCGCAAATCATATTATATCATACCATGAAACATAGAAATGAGATGCGATATCGAGTTTTAAAAAGCAATAGAACTCTATTTCTACGATAGGTAGATATCTGCAAACGCTATTTCCTTGCAAGGAAGTGTCGCATTTATATTCATTTGAAGTGTAGACGAGGAATAAATAACACTTCGCAAATCATATTATATCTTACCATGAAACATAGAAATGAGATGCGATATTGCGTTTTGAGAAGCATTAGAACACTATCGCTACGATACCTAGACATCTGCAGACGCTATTTCCTTTCAAGGAAGTGTCGCATTTACATTCATTTGAAGTGTAGACGAGGAGTACATGACACTTCGCAAATCATATTATATCTTACCATGATACATAGAAATGAGATGCGATATCGCGTTTTAAGAAGCATTAGAACTCTATTGCTACGATAGGTAGACATCTGCAAACGCTATTTCCTTGCAAGGAAGTGTCGCATTTACATTCATTTGAAGTGTAGACGAGGAATAAATAACACTTCGCAAATCATATTATATCTTACCATGAAACATAGAAATGAGATGCGATATCGCGTTTTAAGAAGCATTAGAGCTCCATCGCAACGATACTTAGACATCTGCAGACGCTATTTCCTAGCAAGGAAGTGTCGCATTTACATTCATTTGAAGTGCAGACGAGGAATACATAACACTTCGCAAATCATATTATATCTTACCATGAAACATAGAAATGAGATGCGATATCGCGTTTTAAGAAGCATTAGAACTCTATTGCTACGATAGGTAGACATCTGCAAACGCTATGTCCTTGCAAGGAAGTGTCGCATTTACATTCATTTGAATCGTATACGAGGAATGCATAACACTTCGCAATGAATATTATATCTTATCATGAAACATAGATATGAGATGCAATATCTCGCTTTAAGAAGCATTTGGACTCTATTGCTACGATACCTAGACATCTGCAGACGCTATTTCCTAGCAAGGAAGTGTCGCATTTACATTCATTCGAAGTGTAGACGAGGAATACATAACACTTTTCAAATCATATTATATCTTACCATGAAACACAGAAATGAGATGCGATATCGCGTTTTAAGAATCATAAGAACTCTATTGCGACGATACCTAGACATCTGCAGACGCTATTTCCTTGCAAGGAAATATCGCATTTACATTCATTTGAATCGTAGACGAGGAATGCATAACACTTCGCAATGAATATTATGTCTTATCATGAAACAAAGATATGAGATGCAATATCTCGTTTTAAGAAGCATTAGAACTCTATCGCTACGATACCTAGACATCTGCAGACGCTATTTCCTAGTAAGGAAGTGTCGCATTTACATTCATTTGAAGTGTAGACGAGGAATACATGACACTTCGCAAATCATATTATATCTTACCATGAAACATAGAAATGAGATGCGATATCGCGTTTTAAGAAGCATTAGAACTCCATTGCTACGATAGGTAGACATCTGCAAACGCTATGTCCTTGCAAAGAAGTGTCGCATTTACATTCATTTGAATCGTATACGAGGAATGCATAACACTTCGCAATGAATATTATATCTTATCATGAAACATAGATATGAGATGCAGTATCTCGCTTTAAGAAGCATTTGAACTCTACTGCTACGATACCTAGACATCTGCAGACGCTATTTCCTAGCAAGGAAGTGTCGCATTTACATTCATTTGAAGTGTAGACGAAGAATACATGACACTTCGCAAATCATATTATACCTTACCATGAAACACAGAATTGAGATGCAATATTGCGTTTTGAGAAGCATTAGAACGATATTGCTACGATACCTAGACATCTGCAAATGCTATTTCCTTGCAAGGAAATATCGCATTTACATTCATTTGAAGTGTAGACGAGGAATAAATAACACTTCGCAAATCATATTATATCTTACCATGAAACATAGAAATGAAATGCGATATCGCGTTTTAAGAAGCATTAGAACTCTATTGCTACGATAGGTGGACATCTGCAAACGCTATGTCCTTGCAAGGAAGTGTCGCATTTACATTCATTTGAATCGTATACGAGCAATGCATAACACTTCGCAATGAATATTATATCTTATCATGAAACATAGATATGAGATGCAATATCTCGCTTTAAGAAGCATTTGAACTCTATTGCTACGATACCTAGACATCTGCAGACGCTATTTCCTAGCAAGGAAGTGTCGCATTTACATTCATTTGAAGTGTAGACGAGGAATGCATAACACTTCGCAATGAATATTGTATCTTATCATGAAATATAGATATGAGATGCAATATCTCGTTTTAAGAAGCATTAGAAATTGCTTGCTGCGATACGTAGACATCTGCTAACGCTATTCCTTGGCAAGGAAGTGACGCATTTACATTCATTTGAAGTGTAGACGAGGAATACATAACACTTCCCAAATCATATTATATCTTACCATGAAACATAGGAATGAGATGCGATATCGCGTTTTGAGAATCATAAGAACTCTATTGCTACGATACCTAGACATCTGCAGACGCTATTTCCTTGCAAGGAAATATCGCATTTACATTCATTTGAATCGTAGACGAGGAATGCATAACACTTCGCAATGAATATTATGTCTTATCATGAAACTAAGATAAGAGATGCAATATCTCGTTTTAAGAAGCATTAGAACTCTATCGCTACGATACCTAGACATCTGCAGACGCTATTTCCTAGCAAGGGAGTGTCGCATTCACATTCATTTGAAGTGTAGACGAGGAATACATAACACTTCGCAAATCATATTATATCATACCATGAAACATAGAAATGAGATGCGATATCTCGTTTTAAAAAGCATTAGAACTCTATTGCTACGAAAGGTAGATATCTGCAAACGCTATTTCCTTGCAAGGAAGTGTCGCATTTACATTCATTTGAAGTGTAGACGAGGAATAAATAACACTTCGCAAATCATATTATATCTTACCATGAAACATAGAAATGAAATGCGATATCGCGTTTTAAGAAGCATTAGAACTCTATCTCTACGATACTTAGACATCTGCAGACGCTATTTCCTAGCAAGGAGGTGTCGCATTTACATTCATTTGAAGTGTAGACGAGGAATACATAACACTTCGCAAATCATATTATATCTTATCATGAAACATAGAAATGAGATGCGATATCGCGTTTTAAGAATCATAAGAACTCTATTGCTACGATACGTAGACATCTGCAAACGCTATTTCCTTGCAAGGAAGTGTCGCATTTACATTCATTTGAAGTGCAGACGAGGAATACATAACACTTCGCAAATCATATTATATCTTATCATGAAACATAGATATGAGATGCAGTATCTCGCTTTAAGAAGCATTTCAACTCTATTGCTACGATACCTAGACATCTGCAGACGCTATTTCCTAGCAAGGAAGTGTCGCATTTACATTCATTTGAATCGTAGACGAGGAATGCATAACACTTCGCAATGAATGTTATGGCTTATCATGAAGCATAGATATGAAATGCGATATCGCGTTTTAAGAAGCATTAGAACTCTATCTCTACGATACTTAGACATCTGCAGACGCTATTTCCTAGCAAGGAAGTGTCGCATTTACATTCATTTGAAGTGTAGACGAGGAATACATAACACTTCGCAAATCATATTATATCTTACCATGAAACATAGAAATGAGGTGCGATATTGCGTTTTGAGAAGCATTAGAACTCTATCGCTACGATACCTGGACATCTGCAGACGCTATTTCCTTTCAAGGAAGTGTCCCATTTACATTCATTTGAAGTGTAGACGAGGAGTACATGACAATTCGCAAATCATATTATATCTTACCATGAAACATAGAAATGAGATGCGATATCGCGTTTTAAGAAGCATTAGAACTCTATTGCTACGATAGGTAGACATCTGCAGACGCTATTTTCTAGCAAGGAAGTGTCGCATTTACATTCATTTGAAGTGTAGACGAGGAATACATAACACTTCGCAAATCATATTATATCTTACCATGAAGCATAGAAATGAGATGCTATATCGCGTTTTAAGAATCATAAGAACTCTATTGCTACGATACGTAGACATCTGCAAACGCTATTTCCTTGCAAGGAAGTGTCGCTTTTACATTCATTTGATTCGTAGGCGAGGAATGCATAACACTTCGCAATGAATATTGTATCTTATCATGAAACATAGATATGAGATGCAATATCGCGTTTTAAGAAGCATTTGAACTCTATTGCTACGATACCTAGACATCTGCAGACGCTATTTCCTTGCAAGGAAGTGTCGCATTTACATTCATTTGAAGTGTAGACGAGGAATAAATAACAGTTCGCAAATCATATTATATCTTACCATGAAACATAGAAATGAGATGCGATATCGCGTTTTAAGAAGCATTAGAGCTCTATCGCTACGATACCTAGACATCTGCAGACGCTATTTCCTTTCAAGGAAGTGTCGCATTTACATTCATTTGAAGTGTAGACGAGGAGTACATGACACTTCGCAAATCATATTATATCTTACCATGAAACATAGAAATGAGATGCGATATTGCGTTTTGAGAAGCATTATAACTCTATCGCTACGATACCTAGACATCTGCAGACGCTATTTCCTAGCAAGGAAGTGTCGCGTTTACATTCATTTGAAGTGCAGACGAGGAATACATAACACTCCGCAAATCATATTATATCTTACCATGAAACATAGAAATGAGATGCGATATCGCGTTTTAAGAAGCATTAGAACTCTATTGCTACGATAGGTAGACATCTGCAAACGCTATGTCCTTGCAAGGAAGTGTCGCATTTACATTCATTTGAATCGCATACGAGGAATGCATAACACTTCGCAATGAATATTACATCTTATCATGAAACATAGATATGAGATGCAATATCCCGCTTTAAGAAGCACTTGAACTCTATTGCTACGATACCTAGACATCTGCAGACGCTATTTCCTAGCAAGGAAGTGTCGCATTTACATTCATTTGAAGTGTAGACGAGGAATACATAACACTTAGCAAATCATATTATATCTTACCATGAGACATAGAAATGAGATGCGATATCGCGTTTTAAGAAGCATTAGAACTCTATTGCTACGATAGGTAGACATCTGCAAACGCTATGTCCTTGCAAGGAAGTGTCGCATTTACATTCATTTGAAGTGTAGGCGAGGAATAAATAACAGTTCGCAAATCATATTATATCTTACCATGAAACATAGAAATGAGATGCGATATCGCGTTTTAAGAAGCATTAGAGCTCTTTCGCAACGATACTTAGACATCTGCAGACGCTATTTCCTAGCAAAGAAGTGTCGCATTTACATTCATTTGAAGTGCAGACGAGGAATACATAACACTCCGCAAATCATATTATATCTTACCATGAAACATAGAAATGAGATGCGATATCGCGTTTTAAGAAGCATTAGAACTCTATTGCTACCATAGGTAGACATCTGCAAACGCTATGTCCTTGCAAGGAAGTGTCGCATTTACATTCATTTGAATCGCATACGAGGAATGCATAACACTTCGCAATGAATATTACATCTCATCATGAAACATAGATATGAGATGCAATATCCCGCTTTAAGAAGCACTTGAACTCTATTGCTACGATACCTAGACATCTGCAGACCCTATTTCCTAGCAAGGAAGTGTCGCATTTACATTCATTTGAAGTGTAGACGAGGAATACATAACACTTAGCAAATCATATTATATCTTACCATGAAACATAGAAATGAGATGCGATATCGCGTTTTGAGAATCATAAGAACTCTATTGCTACGATACCTAGACATCTGCAGACGCTATTTCCTTGCAAGGAAATATCGCATTTACATTCATTTGAATCGTAGACGAGGAATGCATAACACTTCGCAATGAATATTATGTCTTATCATGAAACAAAGATATGAGATGCAATATCTCGTTTTAAGAAGCATTAGAACTCTATCGCTACGATACCTAGATATCTGCAGACGCTATTTCCTAGCAAGGGAGTGTCGCATTCACATTCATTTGAAGTGTAGACGAGGAATACATAACACTTCGCAAATCATATTATATCATACCATGAAACATAGAAATGAGATGCGATATCGAGTTTTAAAAAGCAATAGAACTCTATTTCTACGATAGGTAGATATCTGCAAACGCTATTTCCTTGCAAGGAAGTGTCGCATTTACATTCATTTGAAGTGTAGACGAGGAATAAATAACACTTCGCAAATCATATTATATCTTACCATGAAACATAGAAATGAGATGCGATATTGCGTTTTGAGAAGCATTAGAACACTATCGCTACGATACCTAGACATCTGCAGACGCTATTTCCTTTCAAGGAAGTGTCGCATTTACATTCATTTGAAGTGTAGACGCGGAGTACATGACACTTCGCAAATCATATTATATCTTACCATGATACATAGAAATGAGATGCGATATCGCGTTTTAAGAAGCATTAGAACTCTATTGCTACGATAGGTAGACATCTGCAAACGCTATTTCCTTGCAAGGAAGTGTCGCATTTACATTCATTTGAAGTGTAGACGAGGAATAAATAACACTTCGCAAATCATATTATATCTTACCATGAAACATAGAAATGAGATGCGATATCGCGTTTTAAGAAGCATTAGAGCTCCATCGCAACGATACTTAGACATCTGCAGACGCTATTTCCTAGCAAGGAAGTGTCGCATTTACATTCATTTGAAGTGCAGACGAGGAATACATAACACTTCGCAAATCATATTATATCTTACCATGAAACATAGAAATGAGATGCGATATCGCGTTTTAAGAAGCATTAGAACTCTATTGCTACGATAGGTAGACATCTGCAAACGCTATGTCCTTGCAAGGAAGTGTCGCATTTACATTCATTTGAATCGTATACGAGGAATGCATAACACTTCGCAATGAATATTATATCTTATCATGAAACATAGATATGAGATGCAATATCTCGCTTTAAGAAGCATTTGGACTCTATTGCTACGATACCTAGACATCTGCAGACGCTATTTCCTAGCAAGGAAGTGTCGCATTTACATTCATTCGAAGTGTAGACGAGGAATACATAACACTTTTCAAATCATATTATATCTTACCATGAAACACAGAAATGAGATGCGATATCGCGTTTTAAGAATCATAAGAACTCTATTGCGACGATACCTAGACATCTGCAGACGCTATTTCCTAGCAAGGGAGTATCGCATTCACATTCATTTGAAGTGTAGACGAGGAATACATAACACTTCGCAAATCATATTATATCTTACCATGAAACATAGAAATGAGATGCGATATCGCGTTTTAAAAAGCATTAGAACTCTATTGCTACGATAGGCAGATATCTGCAAACGCTATTACCTTGCAAGGAAGTGTCGCATTTACATTCATTTGAAGTGTAGACGAGGAATAAATAACACTTCGCAAATCATATTATATCTTACCATGAAACATAGAAATGAGATGCGTTATCGCGTTTTAAGAATCATAAGAACTCTATTGCTACGATACGTAGACATCTGCAAACGCTATTTCCTTGCAAGGAAGTGTCGCATTTACATTCATTTGAAGTGTAGACGAGGAATAAATAACACTTCGCAAATCATATTATATCTTACCATGAAACATAGAAATGAGATGCGATATCGCGTTTTAAGAAGCATTAGAACTCTATCGCTACGATACTTAGACATCTGCAAACGCTATTTCCTTGCAAGGAAGTGTCGCATTTACATTCATTTGAAGTGCAGACGAGGAATACATAACACTTCGCAAATCATATCATATCTTACCATGAAACATAGAAATGAGATGCGATATCGCGTTTTAAGAAGCATTAGAACTCTATTGCTACGATTCCTAGACATCTGCAGACGCTATTTCCTAGCAAGGAAGTGTCGCATTTACATTCATTTGAATCGTATACGAGGAATGCATAACACTTCGCAATGAATATTATATCTTATCATGAGACATAGATATGAGATGCAGTATCTCGCTTTAAGAAGCATTTGAACTCTACTGCTACGATACCTAGACATCTGCAGACGCTATTTCCTAGCAAGGAAGTGTCGCATTTACATTCATTTGAAGTGTAGACGAAGAATACATGACACTTCGCAAATCATATTATATCTTACCATGAAACACACAATTGAGATGCAATATTGCGTTTTAAGAATCATAAGAACTCTATTGCTACGATACGTAGACATCTGCAAACGCTATTTCCTTGCAAGGAAGTGTCGCATTTACATTCATTTGAAGTGCAGACGAGGAATACATAACACTTCGCAAATCATATTATATCTTACCATGAAACATAGAAATGAAATGCGATATCGCGTTTTAAGAAGCATTAGAACTCTATCTCTAAGATACTTAGACATCTGCAGGCGCTATTTCCTAGCAAGGAAGTGTCGCATTTACATTCATTTGAAGTGTAGACGAGGATTACATAACACTTCGCAAATCATATTATATCTTACCATGAAACATAGAAATGAGATGCGATATCGCGTTTTAAGAATCATAAGAACTCTATTGCTACGATACGTAGACATCTGCAAACGCTATTTCCTTGCAAGGAAGTGTCGCATTTACATTCATTTGAAGTGCAGACGAGGAATACATAACACTTCGCAAATCATATTATATCTTATCATGAAACATAGATATGAGATGCAGTATCTCGCTTTAAGAAGCATTTCATCTCTATTGCTACGATACCTAGACATCTGCAGACGCTATTTCCTAGCAAGGAAGTGTCGCATTTACATTCATTTGAATCGGAGACGAGGAATGCATAACACTTCGCAATGAATGTTATGTCTTATCATGAAGCATAGATATGAGATGCAATATCTCGTTTTAAGAAGCATTAGAACTCTATCGCTACGATACCTAGACATCTGCAGACGCTATTTCCTAGCAAGGGAGTGTCGCATTCACATTCATTTGAAATGTAGACGAGGAATACATCACACTTCGCAAATCATATTATATCTTACCATGAAACATAGAAATGAGGTGCGATATTGCTTTTTGAGAAGCATTAGAACTCTATCGCTACGATACCTGGACATCTGCAGACGCTATTTCCTTTCAAGGAAGTGTCGCATTTACATTCATTTGAAGTGTAGACGAGGAGTACATGACACTTCGCAAATCATATTATATCTTACCATGAAACATAGAAAAAACATGCGATATCGCGTTTTAAGAAGCATTAGAACTCTATTGCTACGATAGGTGGACATCTGCAAACGCTATTACCTTGCAAGGAAGTGTCGCATTTACATTCATTTGAAGTGTAGACGAGGAATAAATAACACTTCGCAAATCATATTATATCTTACCATGAAACATAGAAATGAGATGCGTTATCGCGTTTTAAGAAGCATTAGAACTCTATCGCTACGATACTTAGACATCTGCAGACGCTATTTTCTAGCAAGGAAGTGTCGCATTTACATTCATTTGAAGTGTAGACGAGGAATACATAACACTTCGCAAATCATATTATATCTTACCATGAAACATAGAAATGAGATGCGATATCGCGTTTTAAGAATCATAAGAACTCTATTGCTACGATACGTAGACATCTGCAAACGCTATTTCCTTGCAAGGAAGTGTCGCATTTACATTCATTTGAAGTGCAGACGAGGAATACATAACACTTCCCAAATCATATTATACCTTACCATGAAACATAGAAATGAGATGCGATATCGCGTTTTGAGAATCATAAGAACTCTATTGCTACGATACCTAGACATCTGCAGACGCTATTTCCTTGCAAGTAAATATCGCATTTACATTCATTTGAATCGTAGACGAGGAATGCATAACACTTCGCAATGAATATTATGTCTTATCATGAAACTAAGATAAGAGATGCAATATCTCGTTTTAAGAAGCACTAGAACTCTATCGCTACGATACCTAGACATCTGCAGACGCTATTTCCTAGCAAGGGAGTGTCGCATTCACATTCATTTGAAGTGTAGACGAGGAATACATAACACTTCGCAAATCATATTATATCTTACCATGAAACATAGAAATGAGATGCGATATCTCGTTTTAAAAAGCATTAGAACTCTATTGCTACGAAAGGTAGATATCTGCAAACGCTATTTCCTTGCAAGGAAGTGTCGCATTTACATTCATTTGAAGTGTAGACGAGGAATACATAACGCTTCGCAAATCATATTATATCTTACCATGAAACATAGAAATGAGATGCGATATCTCGTTTTAAAAAGCATTAGAACTCTATTGCTACGAAAGGTAGATATCTGCAAACGCTACTTCCTTGCAAGCAAGTGTCGCATTTACATTCATTTGAATCGTAGTCGAGGAATGCATAACACTTCGCAATGAATGTTATGTCTTATCATGAAGCATAGATATGAAATGCGATATCGCGTTTTAAGAAGCATTAGAACTCTATCTCTACGATACTTAGACATCTGCAGACGCTATTTCCTAGCAAGGAAGTGTCGCATTTACATTCATTTGAAGTGTAGACGAGGAATACATAACACTTCGCAAATCATATTATATCTTACCATGAAACATAGAAATGAGGTGCGATATTGCGTTTTGAGAAGCATTAGAACTCTATCGCTACGATACCTGGACATCTGCAGACGCTATTTAATAGCAAGGAAGTGTCGCATTTACATTCATTTGAAGTGCAGACGAGGAATACATGACACTTCGCAAATCATATTATATCTTACCATGAAACATAGAAATGAGATGCGATATCGCGTTTTAAGAAGCATTAGAACCCTATTGCTACGATAGGTAGACATCTGCAAACGCTATGTCCTTGCAAGGAAGTGTCGCATTTACATTCATTTGAATCGCATACGAGGAATGCATAACACTTCGCAATGAATATTATATCTTATCATGAAACATAGATATGATATGCAATATCTCGCTTTAAGAAGCATTTGAACTCTATTGCTACGATACCTAGACATCTGCAGAAGCTATTTCCTAGCGAGGAAGTGTCGTATTTACATCCATTTGAAGTGTAGACGAGGAATACATCACACTTCGCAAATCATATTATATCTTACCATGAAACATAGAAATGAGATGCGTTATCGCGTTTTAAGAAGCATTAGAACACTATCGCTACGATACCTAGACATCTGCAGACGCTATTTTCTAGCAAGGAAGTGTCGCATTTACATTCATTTGAAGTGTAGACGAGGAATACATAACACTTCGCAAATCATATTATATCTTACCATGAAACATAGAAATGAGATGCGATATCGCGTTTTAAGAAGCATTAGAACTCTATCGCTACGATACTTAGACATCTGCAGACGCTATTTCCTAGCAAGGAAGTGTCGCATTTACATTCATTTGAAGTGCAGACGAGGAATACATAACACTTCGCAAATCATATTATATCTTACCATGAAACATAGAAATGAGATGCGATATCGCGTTTTAAGAAGCATTAGAACTCTATTGCTACGATAGGTAGACATCTGCAAACGCTATGTCCTTGCAAGTAAGTGTCGCATTTACATTCATTTGAATCGCATACGAGGAATGCATAACACTTCGCAATGAATATTACATCTTATCATGAAACATAGATATGAGATGCAATATCCCGCTTTAAGAAGCACTTGAACTCTATTGCTACGATACCTAGACATCTGCAGACGCTATTTCCTTTCAAGCAAGTGTGGCATTTACATTCATTTGAAGTGTAGACGAGGAGTACATGACACTTCGCAATGAATGTTATGTCTTATCATGAAACATAGGTATGAGATGCAATATCTCGTTTTAAGAAGCATTATAACTCTATCGCTACGATACCTAGACATCTGCAGACGCTATTTCCTAGCGAGCAAGTGTCGCATTTACATTCACTTGAAGTGTGGACGAGTAATACATGACACTTCGCAAATCATATTATATCTTACCAAGAAACATAGAAATGTGATGCGATATCGCGTTTTAAGAATCATAAGAACTCTATTGCTACGATACGTAGACATCTGAAAACGCTATTTCCTTGCAAGAAAGTGTCGCATTTACATTCATTTGAAGTGTAGACGACGGATACATAACACTTCGCAAATCATATTATACCTTACCATGAAACATAGAAATGAGATGCGATATCGCGTTCTAAGAAGCATTAGAACACTACTGCTACGATATGTAGACATTTGCCAACGCTATTTCCATGCAAGGAAGTGTCGCATTTGCGTTCATTTGAAGTGTAGACGAGGAATACATAACACTCCGCAAATCATAGTATATCTTACCATGAAACATAGAAATGAGATGCGATATCGCGTTTTAAGAAGCATCAGAAATCCATTGCTACGATACGTAGACATCTGCAAACGCTATTTCCTTGCAAGAAAGTATCGCATTTACATTCATTTGAAGTGTAGACGAGGAATACATAACACTCCGCAAATCATATTATATCTTACCGAGAAGCATAGAAATGTGATGCGATATCGCGTTTTAAGAATCATAAGAACTCTATTGCTACGATACGCAGACATCTGCAAACGCTATTTCCTTGCAAGAAAGTGTCGTATTTACATTCATTTGAAGTGTAGACGACGGATACATAACACTTCGCAAATCATATTATACCTTACCATGAAACATAGAAATGAGATGCGATATCGCGTTTTAAGAATCATAAGAACTCTATTGCTACGATACGTAGACATCTGCAAACGCTATTTCCTTGCAAGGAAGTGTCGCATTTACATTCATTTGATGTCTAGACGAGGAATACATAACACTTCGCAAATCATATTATATCTTACCATGAAACATAGAAATGAGATGCGATATCGCGTTTTAAAAAGCATTAGAACTCTATTGCTACGATAGGCAGATATCTGCAAACGCTATATCCTTGCAAGGAAGTGTCGCATTTACATTCATTTGAAGTGTAGACGAGGAATAAATAACACTTCGCAAATCATATTATATCTTACCATGAAACATAGAAATGAGATGCGATATTGCGTTTTGAGAAGCATTAGAACTCTATCGCTACGATACCTAGACATCTGCTGACGCTATTTCCTTTCAAGGAAGTGTCGCATTTACATTCATTTGAAGTGTAGACGAGGAGTACATGACACTTCGTAAATCATATTATATCTTACTATGATACATAGAAATGAGATGCGATATCGCGTTTTAAGAAGCATTAGAACTCTATTGCTACGATAGGTAGACATCTGCAAACGCTATTTCCTTGCAAGGAAGTGTCGCATTTACATTCATTTGAAGTGTAGACGAGGAATAAATAACACTTCGCAAATCATATTATATCTTACCATGAAACATAGAAATGAGATGCGATATCGCGTTTTAAGAAGCATTAGAGCTCCATCGCAACGATACTTAGACATCTGCAGACGCTATTTCCTAGCAAGGAAGTGTCGCATTTACATTCATTTGAAGTGCAGACGAGGAATACATGACACTTCGCAAATCATATTATATCTTACCATGAAACATAGAAATGAGATGCGATATCGCGTTTTAAGAAGCATTAGAACTCTATTGCTACGATAGGTAGACATCTGCAAACGCTATGTCCTTGCAAGGAAGTGTCGCATTTACATTCATTTGAATCGCATACGAGGAATGCATAACACTTCGCAATGAATATTACATCTTATCATGAAACATAGATATGAGATGCAATATCCCGCTTTAAGAAGCACTTGAACTCTATTGCTACTATACCTAGACATCTGCAGACGCTATTTCCTAGCAAGGAAGTGTCGCATTTACATTCATTTGAATCGTATACGAGGAATGCACAACACTTCGCAATGAATATTATATCTTATCATGAAACATAGATATGAGATGCAATATCTCGCTTTAAGAAGCATTTGAACTCTACTGCTACGATACCTAGACATCTGCAGACGCTATTTCCTAGCAAGGAAGTGTCGCATTTACATTCATTTGAAGTGTAGACGAGGAATACATCACACTTCGCAAATCATATTATATCTTACCATGAAACATAGAAATGAGATGCGATATTGCGTTTTGAGAAGCATTAGAACTCTATTGCTACGATACCTAGACATCTGCAGACGCTATTTCCTTTCAAGCAAGTGTGGCATTTACATTCATTTGAAGTGTAGACGAGGAGTACATGACACTTCGCAATGAATGTTATGTCTTATCATGAAACATAGGTATGAGATGCAATATCTCGTTTTAAGAAGCATTATAACTCTATCGCTACGATACCTAGACATCTGCAGACGCTATTTCCTAGCGAGCAAGTGTCGCATTTACATTCACTTGAAGTGTGGACGAGGAATACATGACACTTCGCAAATCATATTATATCTTACCATGAAACATAGAAATGAGATGCGATATCGCGTTCTAAGAAGCATTAGAACACTACTGCTACGATATGTAGACATTTGCCAACGCTATTTCCATGCAAGGAAGTGTCGCATTTGCGTTCATTTGAAGTGTAGACGAGGAATACATAACACTTCGCAAATCATATTGTATCTTACCATGAAACATAGAAATGAGATGCGATATCGCGTTTTAAGAAGCATTAGAACTCTACTGCTACGATACGCAGACATCTGCAAACGCTATTTCCTAGCGAGGAAGTGTCACATTCACATTCATTTGATGTGTAGACGAGGAATACATAACACTTCACAAATCATATTATATCTTACCATGAAACATAGAGATGAGATGCGATATCGCGTTTTAAGAATCATAAGAACTCTATTGCTACGATACGTAGACATCTGCAAACGCTATTTCCTTGCAAGGAAGTGTCGCATTTACATTCATTTGAATCGTAGATGAGGAATGCATAGCACTTCGCAATGAATATTATATCTTATCATGAAACATAGATATGAGATGCAATATCTCGTTTTAACAAGCATCAGAAATCCAATGCTACGATACGTAGACATCTGCAAACGCTATTTCCTTGCAAGAAAGTGTCGCATTTACATTCATTTGAAGTGTAGACGACGGATACATAACACTTCGCAAATCATATTATACCTTACCATGAAACATAGAAATGAGATGCGATATCGCGTTCTAAGAAGCATTAGAACTCTACTGCTACGATACGTAGACATCTGCAAACGCAATTTCCTTGCAAGGAAGTGTCGCATTTACATTCATTTGAATCGTAGGCGAGGAATGCATAACACTTCGCAATGAATATTATATCTTATCATGAAACATAGATATGAGATGCAATATCTCATTTTAAGAAGCATTTGAACTCTATTGCTACGATACGTAGACATCTGCAAACGCTATTTCCTAGCGAGGAAGTGTCGCATTCACATTCATTTGAAGTGTAGACGAGGAATACATAACACTCCGCAAATCATATTATATCTTACCATGAAACATAGAAATGTGATGCGATATCGCGTTTTAAGAATCATAAGAACTCTATTGCTACGATACGTAGACATCTGCAAACGCTATTTCCTTGGAAGGAAGTGTCGCATTTACATTCATTTGAATCGTATACGAGGAATGCACAACACTTCGCAATGAATATTATATCTTATCATGAAACATAGATATGAGATGCAATATCTCGCTTTAAGAAGCATTTGAACTCTACTGCTACGATACCTAGACATCTGCAGACGCTATTTCCTAGCAAGGAAGTGTCGCATTTACATTCATTTGAAGTGTAGACGAGGAATACATCACACTTCGCAAATCATATTATATCTTACCATGAAACATAGAAATGAGATGCGATATTGCGTTTTGAGAAGCATTAGAACTCTATCGCTACGATACCTAGACATCTGCAGACGCTATTTCCTTTCAAGCAAGTGTGGCATTTACATTCATTTGAAGTGTAGACGAGGAGTACATGACACTTCGCAATGAATGTTATGTCTTATCATGAAACATAGGTATGAGATGCAATATCTCGTTTTAAGAAGCATTATAACTCTATCGCTACGATACCTAGACATCTGCAAACGCTATTTCCTTGGAAGGAAGTGTCGCATTTACATTCATTTGAATCGTATACGAGGAATGCATAACACTTCGCAATGAATATTATATCTTATCATGAAACATAGATATGAGATGCAATATCTCGCTTTAAGAAGCATTTGAACTCTACTGCTACGATACCTAGACATCTGCAGACGCTATTTCCTAGCATGGAAGTGTCGCATTTACATTCATTTGAAGTGTAGACGAGGAATACATGACACTTCGCAAATAATATTATTATCTTACCATTAAACATAGAAATGAGATGCGATATCGCGTTTTGAGAAGCATTAGAACTCTATCGCTACGATACCTAGACATCTGCAGACGCTATTTCCTAGCAAGGAAGTGTCGCATTTACATTCGTTTGAAGTGTAGACGAGGAATACATAACACTTCGCAAATCATATTATATCTTACCATTAAACATAGAAATGAGGTGCGATATCGCGTTTTAAGAATCATAAGAACTCTATTGCTACGATACGTAGACATCTGCAAACGCTATTTCCTTGCAAGGAAGTGTCGAATTTACATTCATTTGAAGTGCAGACGAGGAATACATAACACTTCGCAAATCATATTATATCTTATCATGAAACATAGAAATGAGATGCAATATTGCTTTTTGAGAAGCATTAGAACTCTATTGCTACGATACGTAGACATCTGCAAACGCTATTTTCTTGCAAGGAAGTGTCGCATTTACATTCATTTGAAGTGTAGACGAGGAATACATAACACTTCGCAAATCATATTATATCTTACCATGAAACATAGAAATGAGATGCGATATCGCGTTTTAAAAAGCATTAGAACTCTATTGCTACGATAGGCAGATATCTGCAAACGCTATATCCTTGCAAGGAAGTGTCGCATTTACATTCATTTGAAGTGTAGACGAGGAATAAATAACACTTCGCAAATCATATTATATCTTACCATGAAACATAGAAATGAGATGCGATATTGCGTTTTGAGAAGCATTAGAACTCTATCGCTACGATACCTAGACATCTGCTGACGCTATTTCCTTTCAAGGAAGTGTCGCATTTACATTCATTTGAAGTGTAGACGAGGAGTACATGACACTTCGTAAATCATATTATATCTTACTATGATACATAGAAATGAGATGCGATATCGCGTTTTAAGAAGCATTAGAACTCTATTGCGACGATAGGTAGACATCTGCAAACGCTATTTCCTTGCAAGGAAGTGTCGCATTTACATTCATTTGAAGTGTAGACGAGGAATAAATAACACTTCGCAAATCATATTATATCTTACCATGAAACATAGAAATGAGATGCGATATCGCGTTTTAAGAAGCATTAGAGCTCCATCGCAACGATACTTAGACATCTGCAGACGCTATTTCCTAGCAAGGAAGTGTCGCATTTACATTCATTTGAAGTGCAGACGAGGAATACATGACACTTCGCAAATCATATTATATCTTACCATGAAACATAGAAATGAGATGCGATATCGCGTTTTAAGAAGCATTAGAACTCTATTGCTACGATAGGTAGACATCTGCAAACGCTATGTCCTTGCAAGGAAGTGTCGCATTTACATTCATTTGAATCGCATACGAGGAATGCATAACACTTCGCAATGAATATTACATCTTATCATGAAACATAGATATGAGATGCAATATCCCGCTTTAAGAAGCACTTGAACTCTATTGCTACTATACCTAGACATCTGCAGACGCTATTTCCTAGCAAGGAAGTGTCGCATTTACATTCATTTGAATCGTATACGAGGAATGCACAACACTTCGCAATGAATATTATATCTTATCATGAAACATAGATATGAGATGCAATATCTCGCTTTAAGAAGCATTTGAACTCTACTGCTACGATACCTAGACATCTGCAGACGCTATTTCCTAGCAAGGAAGTGTCGCATTTACATTCATTTGAAGTGTAGACGAGGAATACATCACACTTCGCAAATCATATTATATCTTACCATGAAACATAGAAATGAGATGCGATATTGCGTTTTGAGAAGCATTAGAACTCTATTGCTACGATACCTAGACATCTGCAGACGCTATTTCCTTTCAAGCAAGTGTGGCATTTACATTCATTTGAAGTGTAGACGAGGAGTACATGACACTTCGCAATGAATGTTATGTCTTATCATGAAACATAGGTATGAGATGCAATATCTCGTTTTAAGAAGCATTATAACTCTATCGCTACGATACCTAGACATCTGCAGACGCTATTTCCTAGCGAGCAAGTGTCGCATTTACATTCACTTGAAGTGTGGACGAGGAATACATGACACTTCGCAAATCATATTATATCTTACCAAGAAACATAGAAATGTGATGCGATATCGCGTTTTAAGAATCATAAGAACTCTATTGCTACGATACGTAGACATCTGAAAACGCTATTTCCTTGCAAGAAAGTGTCGCATTTACATTCATTTGAAGTGTAGACGACGGATACATAACACTTTGCAAATCATATTATACCTTACCATGAAACATAGAAATGAGATGCGATATCGCGTTTTAAGAATCATAAGAACTCAATTGCTACGATATGTAGACATCTGCAAGCGCTATTTCCTAGCGAGGAAGTGTCGCATTCACATTCATTTGAAGTGTAGACGAGGAATACATAACACTTCGCAAATCATATTATATCTTACCATGAAACATAGAAATGAGATGCGATATCGCGTTCTAAGAAGCATTAGAACACTACTGCTACGATATGTAGACATTTGCCAACGCTATTTCCATGCAAGGAAGTGTCGCATTTGCGTTCATTTGAAGTGTAGACGAGGAATACATAACACTCCGCAAATCATAGTATATCTTACCATGAAACGTAGAAATGAGATGCGATATCGCGTTTTAAGAAGCATCAGAAATCCATTGCTACGATACGTAGACATCTGCAAACGCTATTTCCTTGCAAGAAAGTATCGCATTTACATTCATTTGAAGTGTAGACGAGGAATACATAACACTCCGCAAATCATATTATATCTTACCGAGAAGCATAGAAATGTGATGCGATATCGCGTTTTAAGAATCATAAGAACTCTATTGCTACGATACGCAGACATCTGCAAACGCTATTTCCTTGCAAGAAAGTGTCGCATTTACATTCATTTGAAGTGTAGACGACGGATACATAACACTTCGCAAATCATATTATACCTTACCATGAAACATAGAAATGAGATGCGATATCGCGTTTTAAGAATCATAAGAACTCTATTGCTACGATACGTAGACATCTGCAAACGCTATTTCCTTGCAAGGAAGTGTCGCATTTACATTCATTTGATGTGTAGACGAGGAATACATAACACTTCGCAAATCATATTATATCTTACCATGAAACATAGAAATGAGATGCGATATCGCGTTTTAAGAAGCATTAGAAATCAACTGCTACGAAACGTAGACATCTGCAAACGCTATTTCCTTGCAAGAAAGTATCGCATTTACATTCATTTGAAGTGTAGACGAGGAATACATAACACTCCGCAAATCATATTATATCTTACCAAGAAACATAGAAATGTGATGCGATATCGCGTTTTAAGAATCATAAGAACTCTATTGCTACGATACGTAGACATCTGCAAACGCTATTTCCTTGCAAGAAAGTGTCGCATTTACATTCATTTGAAGTGTAGACGACGGATACATAACACTTCGCAAATCATATTATACCTTACCATGAAACCTAGAAATGAGATGCGATATCGCGTTTTAAGAAGCATCAGAAATCCATTGCTACGCTACGTAGACATCTGCAAACGCTATTTCCTTGCAAGAAAGTGTCGCATTTACATTCATTTGAAGTGTAGACGAGGAATACATAACACTTCGCAAATCATATTGTATCTTACCATGAAACATAGAAATGAGATGCGATATCGCGTTTTAAGAAGCATTAGAACTCTACTGCTACGATACGCAGACATCTGCAAACGCTATTTCCAAGCGAGGAAGTGTCACATTCACATTCATTTGATGTGTAGACGAGGAATACATAACACTTCACAAATCATATTATATCTTACCATGAAACATAGAGATGAGATGCGATATCGCGTTTTAAGAATCATAAGAACTCTATTGCTACGATACGTAGACATCTGCAAACGCTATTTCCTTGCAAGGAAGTGTCGCATTTACATTCATTTGAATCGTAGATGAGGAATGCATAGCACTTCGCAATGAATATTATATCTTATCATGAAACATAGATATGAGATGCAATATCTCGTTTTAACAAGCATCAGAAATCCAATGCTACGATACGTAGACATCTGCAAACGCTATTTCCTTGCAAGAAAGTGTCGCATTTACATTCATTTGAAGTGTAGACGACGGATACATATCACTTCGCAAATCATATTATACCTTACCATGAAACATAGAAATGAGATGCGATATCGCGTTCTAAGAAGCATTAGAACTCTACTGCTACGATACGTAGACATCTGCAAACGCTATTTCCTTGCAAGGAAGTGTCGCATTTACATTCATTTGAATCGTAGGCGAGGAATGCATAACACTTCGCAATGAATATTATATCTTATCATGAAACATAGATATGAGATGCAATATCTCATTTTAAGAAGCATTTGAACTCTATTGCTACGATACGTAGACATCTGCAAACGCTATTTCCTAGCGAGGAAGTGTCGCATTCACATTTATTTGAAGTGTAGACGAGGAATACATAACACTCCGCAAATCATATTATATCTTACCATGAAACATAGAAATGTGATGCGATATCGCGTTTTAAGAATCATAAGAACTCTATTGCTACGATACGTAGACATCTGCAAACGCAATTTCCTTGCAAAGAAGTGTCACACTCACATTCATTCGAAGTGTAGACGAGGAATACATAACACATCGCAAATCATATTATATTTTACCATGAAACATAGATATGAGATGCAATATCTCGTTTTAAGAAGCATTTGAACTCTATTGCTACGATGCGTAGACATCTGCAAACGCTATTTCCTAGCGAGGAAGTGTCGCATTCACATTCATTTGAAGTGTAGACGAGGAATACATAACACTCCGCAAATCATATTATATCTTACCATGAAACATAGAAATGTGATGCGATATCGCGTTTTAAGAATCATAAGAACTCTATTGCTACGATACGTAGACATCTGCAAACGTTATTTCCTTGCAAGGAAGTGTCGCATTTACATTCATTTGAAGTGTGGACGAGGAATACATGACACTTCGCAAATCATATTATATCTTACCATGAAACATAGAAATGAGATGCGATATCGCGTTTTAAGAAGCATTGGAACTCTATTGCTACGGTATGTAGACATCTGCAAACGCTATTTCCTTGCAAGGAAGTGTCGCATTTACATTCATTTGAATCGTAGACGAGGAATGCATAACACTTCGCAACGAATATTATATCTTATCATGAAACATAGATATGAGATGCAATATCTCGTTTTAAGAAGCATTTGAACTCTATTGCTTCGATACGTAGACATCTGCAAGCGCTATTTCCTTGCAAGTAAGTGTCGCATTTACATTCATTTGATGTGTAGACGAGGAATACATGACACTTCGCAAATCATATAATATCTTACCATGAAACATAGAAATGGAATGCGATATCGCGTTTTAAGAATCAAAAGATCTCTATTGCTACGATACGTAGACATCTGCAAACGCTATTTCCTTGCAAGGAAGTGTCGCATTTACATTCATTTGATGTGTAGACGAGGAATACATAACACTTCGCAAATCATATTATATCTTACCATGAAACATAGAAATGAGATGCGATATCGCGTTTTAAGAATCATAAGAACTCTATTGCTACGATACGTAGATATCTGCAAACGCTATTTCCTTGCAAGGAAGTGTCGCATTTACATTCAGTTGATGTGTAGACGAGGAATACATAACACTTCGCAAATCATATTATATCTTACCATGAAACATAGAAATGAGATGCGATATCGCGTTTTAAGAAGCACTAGAACTCTATTGCTACGGTCCGTAGACATCTGCAAACGCTATTTCCTTGCAAGGATGTGTCGCATTTACATTCATTTGAATCGTAGACGAGGAATGCATAACACTTCGCAATGAATATTATATCTTACCATGAAACATAGAAATGAGATGCGATATCGCGTTTTAAGAAGCATTAGAACTCTACTGCTACGATACGCAGACATCTGCAAACGCTATTTCCTTGCAAGGAAGTGTCGCATTTACATTCATTTGAAGTGTGGACGAGGAATACATGACACTTCGCAAATCATATTGTATCTTACCATGAAACATAGAAATGAGATGCGATATCGCGTTTTAAGAAGCATCAGAAATCCATTGCTACGATACGTAGACATCTGCAAACGCTATTTCCTTGCAAGAAAGTATCGCATTTACATTCATTTGAAGTGTAGACGAGGAATACATAACACTTCGCAAATCATATTATACCTTACCATGAAACATAGAAATGAGATGCGATATCGCGTTTTAAGAAGCATTAGAACGCTACTGCTACGATACGCAGACATCTGCAAACGCTATTTCCTAGCGAGGAAGTGTCACATTCACATTCGTTTGAAGTGTAGACGAGGAATACATAACACTTCGCAAATCATATTATATCTTACCATGAAACAGAAATGAGATGCGATATCGCGTTTTAAGAAGCATTGGAACTCTATTGCTACGATACGTAGACATCTGCAAACGCTATTTCCTTGCAAGGAAGTGTCGCATTTACATTCATTTGAATCGTAGACGAGGAATGCATAACACTTCGCAATGAATATTATATCTTGTCATGAAACATAGATATGAGATGCAATATCTCGTTTTAAGAAGCATTTGAACTCTATTGCTTCGATACGTAGGCATCTGCAAACGCTATTTCCTTGCAAGGAAGTGTCGCATTTACATTCATTTGAATCGTAGACGAGGAATGCATAGCACTTCGCAATGAATATTATATCTTATCATGAAACATAGATATGAGATGCAATATCTCGTTTTAACAAGCATCAGAAATCCAATGCTACGATACGTAGACATCTGCAAACGCTATTTCCTTGCAAGAAAGTGTCGCATTTACATTCGTTTGAAGTGTAGACGAGGAATACATAACACTTCGCAAATCATATTATATCTTACCATTAAACATAGAAATGAGGTGCGATATCGCGTTTTAAGAATCATAAGAACTCTATTGCTACGATACGTAGACATCTGCAAACGCTATTTCCTTGCAAGGAAGTGTCGAATTTACATTCATTTGAAGTGCAGACGAGGAATACATAACACTTCGCAAATCATATTATATCTTATCATGAAACATAGAAATGAGATGCAATATTGCTTTTTGAGAAGCATTAGAACTCTATTGCTACGATACGTAGACATCTGCAAACGCTATTTTCTTGCAAGGAAGTGTCGCATTTACATTCATTTGAAGTGTAGACGAGGAATACATAACACTTCGCAAATCATATTATATCTTACCATGAAACATAGAAATGAGATGCGATATCGCGTTTTAAAAAGCATTAGAACTCTATTGCTACGATAGGCAGATATCTGCAAACGCTATATCCTTGCAAGGAAGTGTCGCATTTACATTCATTTGAAGTGTAGACGAGGAATAAATAACACTTCGCAAATCATATTATATCTTACCATGAAACATAGAAATGAGATGCGATATTGCGTTTTGAGAAGCATTAGAACTCTATCGCTACGATACCTAGACATCTGCTGACGCTATTTCCTTTCAAGGAAGTGTCGCATTTACATTCATTTGAAGTGTAGACGAGGAGTACATGACACTTCGTAAATCATATTATATCTTACTATGATACATAGAAATGAGATGCGATATCGCGTTTTAAGAAGCATTAGAACTCTATTGCTACGATAGGTAGACATCTGCAAACGCTATTTCCTTGCAAGGAAGTGTCGCATTTACATTCATTTGAAGTGTAGACGAGGAATAAATAACACTTCGCAAATCATATTATATCTTACCATGAAACATAGAAATGAGATGCGATATCGCGTTTTAAGAAGCATTAGAGCTCCATCGCAACGATACTTAGACATCTGCAGACGCTATTTCCTAGCAAGGAAGTGTCGCATTTACATTCATTTGAAGTGCAGACGAGGAATACATGACACTTCGCAAATCATATTATATCTTACCATGAAACATAGAAATGAGATGCGATATCGCGTTTTAAGAAGCATTAGAACTCTATTGCTACGATAGGTAGACATCTGCAAACGCTATGTCCTTGCAAGGAAGTGTCGCATTTACATTCATTTGAATCGCATACGAGGAATGCATAACACTTCGCAATGAATATTAAATCTTATCATGAAACATAGATATGAGATGCAATATCCCGCTTTAAGAAGCACTTGAACTCTATTGCTACTATACCTAGACATCTGCAGACGCTATTTCCTAGCAAGGAAGTGTCGCATTTACATTCATTTGAATCGTATACGAGGAATGCACAACACTTCGCAATGAATATTATATCTTATCATGAAACATAGATATGAGATGCAATATCTCGCTTTAAGAAGCATTTGAACTCTACTGCTACGATACCTAGACATCTGCAGACGCTATTTCCTAGCAAGGAAGTGTCGCATTTACATTCATTTGAAGTGTAGACGAGGAATACATCACACTTCGCAAATCATATTATATCTTACCATGAAACATAGAAATGAGATGCGATATTGCGTTTTGAGAAGCATTAGAACTCTATTGCTACGATACCTAGACATCTGCAGACGCTATTTCCTTTCAAGCAAGTGTGGCATTTACATTCATTTGAAGTGTATACGAGGAGTACATGACACTTCGCAATGAATGTTATGTCTTATCATGAAACATAGGTATGAGATGCAATATCTCGTTTTAAGAAGCATTATAACTCTATCGCTACGATACCTAGACATCTGCAGACGCTATTTCCTAGCGAGCAAGTGTCGCATTTACATTCATTTGATGTGTAGACGAGGAATACATAACACTTCACAAATCATATTATATCTTACCATGAAACATAGAGATGAGATGCGATATCGCGTTTTAAGAATCATAAGAACTCTATTGCTACGATACGTAGACATCTGCAAACGCTATTTCCTTGCAAGGAAGTGTCGCATTTACATTCATTTGAATCGTAGATGAGGAATGCATAGCACTTCGCAATGAATATTATATCTTATCATGAAACATAGATATGAGATGCAATATCTCGTTTTAACAAGCATCAGAAATCCAATGCTACGATACGTAGACATCTGCAAACGCTATTTCCTTGCAAGAAAGTGTCGCATTTACATTCATTTGAAGTGTAGACGACGGATACATAACACTTCGCAAATCATATTATACCTTACCATGAAACATAGAAATGAGATGCGATATCGCGTTCTAAGAAGCATTAGAACTCTACTGCTACGATACGTAGACATCTGCAAATGCTATTTCCTTGCAAGGAAGTGTCGCATTTACATTCATTTGAATCGTAGGCGAGGAATGCATAACACTTCGCAATGAATATTATATCTTATCATGAAACATAGATATGAGATGCAATATCTCATTTTAAGAAGCATTTGAACTCTATTGCTACGATACGTAGACATCTGCAAACGCTATTTCCTAGCGAGGAAGTGTCGCATTCACATTTATTTGAAGTGTAGACGAGGAATACATAACACTCCGCAAATCATATTATATCTTACCATGAAACATAGAAATGTGATGCGATATCGCGTTTTAAGAATCATAAGAACTCTATTGCTACGATACGTAGACATCTGCAAACGCTATTTCCTTGCAAAGAAGTGTCACACTCACATTCATTCGAAGTGTAGACGAGGAATACATAACACATCGCAAATCATATTATATTTTACCATGAAACATAGATATGAGATGCAATATCTCGTTTTAAGAAGCATTTGAACTCTATTGCTACGATGCGTAGACATCTGCAAACGCTATTTCCTAGCGAGGAAGTGTCGCATTCACATTCATTTGAAGTGTAGACGAGGAATACATAACACTCCGCAAATCATATTATATCTTACCATGAAACATAGAAATGTGATGCGATATCGCGTTTTAAGAATCATAAGAACTCTATTGCTACGATACGTAGACATCTGCAAACGCTATTTCCTTGCAAAGAAGTGTCGCATTTACATTCATTTGAAGTGTAGAGGAGGAATACATAACACTTCGCAAATCATATTATATCTTACCATGAAACATAGAAATGAGATCCGATATCGCGTTTTAAGAATCATAAGGACTCTATTGCTACGATACGTAGACATCTGCAAACGTTATTTCCTTGCAAGGAAGTGTCGCATTTACATTCATTTGAAGTGTGGACGAGGAATACATGACACTTCGCAAATCATATTATATCTTACCATGAAACATAGAAATGAGATGCGATATCGCGTTTTAAGAAGCATTGGAACTCTATTGCTACGGTATGTAGACATCTGCAAACGCTATTTCCTTGCAAGGAAGTGTCGCATTTACATTCATTTGAATCGTAGACGAGGAATGCATAACACTTCGCAACGAATATTATATCTTATCATGAAACATAGATATGAGATGCAATATCTCGTTTTAAGAAGCATTTGAACTCTATTGCTTCGATACGTAGACATCTGCAAGCGCTATTTCCTTGCAAGTAAGTGTCGCATTTACATTCATTTGATGTGTAGACGAGGAATACATGACACTTCGCAAATCATATAATATCTTACCATGAAACATAGAAATGGAATGCGATATCGCGTTTTAAGAATCAAAAGATCTCTATTGCTACGATACGTAGACATCTGCAAACGCTATTTCCTTGCAAGGAAGTGTCGCATTTACATTCATTTGATGTGTAGACGAGGAATACATAACACTTCGCAAATCATATTATATCTTACCATGAAACATAGAAATGAGATGCGATATCGCGTTTTAAGAATCATAAGAACTCTATTGCTACGATACGTAGATATCTGCAAACGCTATTTCCTTGCAAGGAAGTGTCGCATTTACATTCAGTTGATGTGTAGACGAGGAATACATAACACTTCGCAAATCATATTATATCTTACCATGAAACATAGAAATGAGATGCGATATCGCGTTTTAAGAAGCACTAGAACTCTATTGCTACGGTCCGTAGACATCTGCAAACGCTATTTCCTTGCAAGGATGTGTCGCATTTACATTCATTTGAATCGTAGACGAGGAATGCATAACACTTCGCAATGAATATTATATCTTACCATGAAACATAGAAATGAGATGCGATATCGCGTTTTAAGAAGCATTAGAACTCTACTGCTACGATACGCAGACATCTGCAAACGCTATTTCCTTGCAAGGAAGTGTCGCATTTACATTCATTTGAAGTGTGGACGAGGAATACATGACACTTCGCAAATCATATTGTATCTTACCATGAAACATAGAAATGAGATGCGATATCGCGTTTTAAGAAGCATCAGAAATCCATTGCTACGATACGTAGACATCTGCAAACGCTATTTCCTTGCAAGAAAGTATCGCATTTACATTCATTTGAAGTGTAGACGAGGAATACATAACACTTCGCAAATCATATTATACCTTACCATGAAACATAGAAATGAGATGCGATATCGCGTTTTAAGAAGCATTAGAACGCTACTGCTACGATACGCAGACATCTGCAAACGCTATTTCCTAGCGAGGAAGTGTCACATTCACATTCGTTTGAAGTGTAGACGAGGAATACATAACACTTCGCAAATCATATTATATCTTACCATGAAACATAGAAATGAGATGCGATATCGCGTTTTAAGAAGCATTGGAACTCTATTGCTACGATACGTAGACATCTGCAAACGCTATTTCCTTGCAAGGAAGTGTCGCATTTACATTCATTTGAATCGTAGACGAGGAATGCATAACACTTCGCAATGAATATTATATCTTGTCATGAAACATAGATATGAGATGCAATATCTCGTTTTAAGAAGCATTTGAACTCTATTGCTTCGATACGTAGGCATCTGCAAACGCTATTTCCTTGCAAGGAAGTGTCGCATTTACATTCATTTGAATCGTAGACGAGGAATGCATAGCACTTCGCAATGAATATTATATCTTATCATGAAACATAGATATGAGATGCAATATCTCGTTTTAACAAGCATCAGAAATCCAATGCTACGATACGTAGACATCTGCAAACGCTATTTCCTTGCAAGAAAGTGTCGCATTTACATTCATTTGAAGTGTAGACGACGGATACATAACACTTCGCAAATCACATTATACCTTACCATGAAACATAGAAATGAGATGCGATATCGCGTTTTAAGAATCATAAGAACTCTATTGCTACGATACGTAGACATCTGCTAGCGCTATTTCCTTGCAAGGAAGTGTCGCATTTACATTCAGTTGATGTGTAGACGAGGAATACATAACACTTCGCAAATCATATTATATCTTACCATGAAACATAGAAATGAGATGCGATATCGCGTTTTAAGAAGCATTAGAACTCTACTGCTACGGTACGCAGGCATCTGCAAACGCTATTTCCTTGCAAGGAAGTGTCGCATTTACATTCATTTGAAGTGTGGACGAGGAAAACATGACACTTCGCAAATCATATTATATCTTACGATGAAACATAGAAATGAGATGCGATATCGCGTTTTAAGAAGCATCAGAAATCCATTGCTACGATACGTAGACATCTGCAAACGCTATTTCCTTGCAAGAAAGTATCGCATTTACATTCATTTGAAGTGTAGACGAGGAATACATAACACTTCGCAAATCATATTATACCTTACCATGAAACATAGAAATGAGATGCGATATCGCGTTTTAAGAAGCATTAGAACTCTACTGCTACGGTACGCAGACATCTGCAAACGCTATTTCCTAGCGAGGAAGTGTCACATTCACATTCGTTTGAAGTGTAGACGAGGAATACATAACACTTCGCAAATCATATTATATCTTACCATGAAACATAGAAATGAGATGCGATATCGCGTTTTAAGAAGCATTGGAACTCTATTGCTACGATATGTAGACATCTGCAAACGCTATTTCCTTGCAAGGAAGTGTCGCATTTACATTCATTTGAATCGTAGACGAGGAATGCATAACACTTCGCAATGGATATTATATCTTATCATGAAACATAGATATGAGATGCAATATCTCGTTTTAAGAAGCATTTGAACTCTATTGCTTCGATACGTAGACATCTGCAAACGCTATTTCCTTGCAAGTAAGTGTCGCATTTACATTCATTTGATGTGTAGACGAGGAATACATGACACTTCGCAAATCATATAATATCTTACCATGAAACATAGAAATGGAATGCGATTTCGCGTTTTAAGAATCAAAAGATCTCTATTGCTACGATACGTAGACATCTGCAAACGCTATTTCCTTGCAAGGAAGTGTCGCATTTACATTCATTTGATGTGTAGACGAGGAATACATAACACTTCGCAAATCATATTATATCTTACCATGAAACATAGAAATGAGATGCGATATCGCGTTTTAAGAATCATAAGAACTCTATTGCTACGATACGTAGATATCTGCAAACGCTATTTCCTTGCAAGGAAGTGTCGCATTTACATTCAGTTGATGTGTAGACGAGGAATACATAACACTTCGCAAATCATATTATATCTTACCATGAAACATAGAAATGAGTTGCGATATCGCGTTTTAAGAAGCATTAAAACTCTATTGCTACGGTCCGTAGACATCTTCAAACGCTATTTCCTTGCAAGGAAGTGTCGCATTTACATTCATTTGAATCGTAGACGAGGAATGCATAACACTTCGCAATGAATATTATATCTTATCATGAAACACAGATATGAGATGCAATATCTTCGTTTTAAGAAGCATTTGAACTCTATTGCTACGATACGTAGACATCTGCAAACGCTATTTCGTTGCAAGGAAGTGTCGCATTTACATTCATTTGATGTGTAGACGAGGAATACATAACACTTCGCAAATCATATTATATCTTACCATGAAACATAGAAATGAGATGCGATATCGTGTTTTAAGTATCATAAGAAATCCATTGCTACGATACGTAGACATCTGCAAACGCTATTTCCTTGCAAGAAAGTATCGCATTTACATTCATTTGAAGTGTAGACGAGGGATACATAACACTTCGCAAATCATATTATACCTTACCATGAAACATAGAAATGAGATGCGATATCGCGTTTTAAGAAGCATTAGAACTCTACTGCTACGGTACGCAGACATCTGCAAACGCTATTTCCTAGCGAGGAAGTGTCACATTCACATTCGTTTGAAGTGTAGACGAGGAATACATAACACTTCGCAAATCATATTATATCTTACCATGAAACATAGAAATGAGATGCGATATCGCGTTTTAAGAAGCATTGGAACTCTATTGCTACGATATGTAGACATCTGCAAACGCTATTTCCTTGCAAGGAAGTGTCGCATTTACATTCATTTGAATCGTAGACGAGGAATGCATAACACTTCGCAATGGATATTATACCTTATCATGAAACATAGATATGAGATGCAATATCTCGTTTTAAGAAGCATTTGAACTCTATTGCTTCGATACGTAGACATCTGCAAACGCTATTTCCTTGCAAGTAAGTGTCGCATTTACATTCATTTGATGTGTAGACGAGGAATACATGACACTTCGCAAATCATATAATATCTTACCATGAAACATAGAAATGGAATGCGATATCGCGTTTTAAGAATCAAAAGATCTCTATTGCTACGATACGTAGACATCTGCAAACGCTATTTCCTTGCAAGGAAGTGTCGCATTTACATTCATTTGATGTGTAGACGAGGAATACATAACACTTCGCAAATCATATTATATCTTACCATGAAACATAGAAATGAGATGCGATATCGCGTTTTAAGAATCATAAGAACTCTATTGCTACGATACGTAGATATCTGCAAACGCTATTTCCTTGCAAGGAAGTGTCGCATTTACATTCAGTTGATGTGTAGACGAGGAATACATAACACTTCGCAAATCATATTATATCTTACCATGAAACATAGAAATGAGATGCGATATCGCGTTTTAAGAAGCATTAGAACTCTATTGCTACGGTCCGTAGACATCTTCAAACGCTATTTCCTTGCAAGGAAGTGTCGCATTTACATTCATTTGAATCGTAGACGAGGAATGCATAACACTTCGCAATGAATATTATATCTTATCATGAAACACAGATATGAGATGCAATATCTCGTTCTAAGAAGCATTTGAACTCTATTGCTACGATACGTAGACATCTGCAGACGCTATTTCGTTGCAAGGAAGTGTCGCATTTACATTCATTTGATGTGTAGACGAGGAATACATAACACTTCGCAAATCATGTTATATCTTACCATGAAACATAGAAATGAGATGCGATATCGTGTTTTAAGTATCATAAGAACTCTATTGCTACGATACGTAGACATCTGCAAACGCTATTTCCTTGCAAAGAAGTGTCGCATTTACATTCATTTGAATCGTAGACGAGGAATGCATAACACTTCGCAATGGATATTATACCTTATCATGAAACATAGATATGAGATGCAATATCTCGTTTTAAGAAGCATTTGAACTCTATTGCTTCGATACGTAGACATCTGCAAACGCTATTTCCTTGCAAGTAAGTGTCGCATTTACATTCATTTGATGTGTAGACGAGGAATACATGACACTTCGCAAATCATATAATATCTTACCATGAAACATAGAAATGGAATGCGATATCGCGTTTTAAGAATCAAAAGATCTCTATTGCTACGATACGTAGACATCTGCAAACGCTATTTCCTTGCAAGGAAGTGTCGCATTTACATTCATTTGATGTGTAGACGAGGAATACATAACACTTCGCAAATCATATTATATCTTACCATGAAACATAGAAATGAGATGCGATATCGCGTTTTAAGAATCATAAGAACTCTATTGCTACGATACGTAGATATCTGCAAACGCTATTTCCTTGCAAGGAAGTGTCGCATTTACATTCAGTTGATGTGTAGACGAGGAATACATAACACTTCGCAAATCATATTATATCTTACCATGAAACATAGAAATGAGATGCGATATCGCGTTTTAAGAAGCATTAGAACTCTATTGCTACGGTCCGTAGACATCTTCAAACGCTATTTCCTTGCAAGGAAGTGTCGCATTTACATTCATTTGAATCGTAGACGAGGAATGCATAACACTTCGCAATGAATATTATATCTTATCATGAAACACAGATATGAGATGCAATATCTCGTTTTAAGAAGCATTTGAACTCTATTGCTACGATACGTAGACATCTGCAAACGCTATTTCGTTGCAAGGAAGTGTCGCATTTACATTCATTTGATGTGTAGACGAGGAATACATAACACTTCGCAAATCATATTATATCTTACCATGAAACATAGAAATGAGATGCGATATCGTGTTTTAAGTATCATAAGAACTCTATTGCTACGATACGTAGACATCTGCAAACGCTATTTCCTTGCAAAGAAGTGTCGCATTTACATTCATTTGAATCGTAGACGAGGAATGCATAACACTTCGCAATGAATATTATATCTTATCATGAAACATAGATATGAGATGCAATATCTCGTTTTAAGAAGCATTTGAACTCTACTGCTACGATACGCAGACATCTGCAAACGCTATTTCCTAGCGAGGAAGTGTCGCAGTCACATTCATTTGAAGTGTAGACGAGGAATACATAACACTTCGCAAATCATATTACATCTTACCATGAAACATAGAAATGAGATGTGATATCGCGTTTTAAGAAGCATTAGAACACTATTGCTACGATACGTAGACATCTGCAAACCCTATTTCCTTGCAAGGAAGTGTCGCATTTTCATTCATTTGAATCTTAGACGAGGAGTGCATAACACTTCGCAATGAATATTATACCTTATCATGAAACACAGATATGAGATGCAATATCTCGTTTTAAGAAGCATCAGAAATCCAATGCTACGATACGTAGACATCTGCAAACGCTATTTCCTTGCAAGAAAGTGTCGCATTTACATTCATTTGAAGTGTAGACGAGGAATACATAACACTTCGCAAATCATATTATACCTTACCATGAAACATAGAAATGAGATGCGATATCGCGTTTTAAGAGGCATTAGAACTCTACTGCTACGATACGCAGACATCTGCAAACGCTATTTCCTTGCAAGGAAGTGTCGCAGTTACATTCATTTGAAGTGTGGACGAGGAATACATGACACTTCGCAAATCATATTATAATTTACCATGAAACATAGAAATGAGATGCGATATCGCGTTTTAAGAAGCATCAGAAATCCATTGCTACGATACGTAGACATCTGCAAACGCTATTTCCTTGCAAGAAAGTATCGCATTTACATTCATTCGAAATGTAGACGAGGAATACGTAACACTTCGCAAATCATATTATACCTTACCATGAAACATAGAAATGAGATGCGATATCGCGTTTTAAGGAGCATTAGAACTCTACTGCTACGATACGCAGACATCTGCAAACGCTATTTCCTAGCGAGGAAGTGTCACATTCACATTCGTTTGAAGTGTAGACGAGGAATACATAACACTTCGCAAACCATATTGTATCTTACCATGAAACATAGAAATGAGATGCGATATCGCGTTTTAAGAAGCATTGGAACTCTATTGCTACGATATGTAGACATCTGCAAACGCTATTTCCTTGCAAGGAAGTGTCGCATTTACATTCATTTGAATCGTAGACGAGGAATGCATAACACTTCGCAATGAATATTATATCTTATCATGAAACATAGATATGAGATGCAATATCTCGTTTTAAGAAGCATCAGAAATCCAATGCTACGATACTTAGACATCTGCAAACGCTATTTCCTTGCAAGAAAGTGTCACATTCACATTCGTTTGAAGTGTAGACGAGGAATACATAACACTTCGCAAATCATATTATATCTTACCATGAAACATAGAAATGGGATGCGATATCGCGTTTTAAGAAGCATTAGAACTCTACTGCTACGATACGCAGACATCTGCAAACGCTATTTCCTAGCGAGGAAGTGTCGCAGTCACATTCATTTGAAGTGTGGACGAGGAATACATAACACTTCGCAAATCATATTATATCTTACCATGAAACATAGAAATGAGATGCGATATCGCGTTCTTAGAAGCATTGGAACTCTATTGCTACGATACGTAGACATCTGCAAACGCTATTTCCTTGCAAGGAAGTGTCGCATTTTCATTCATTTGAACCTTAGACGAGGAATGCATAACACTTCGCAATGAATATTATATCTTATCATGAAACATAGATATGAGATGCAATATCTCGTTTTAAGAAGCATCAGAAATCCAATGCTACGATACTTAGACATCTGCAAACGCTATTTCCTTGCAAGAAAGTGTCACATTCACATTCGTTTGAAGTGTAGACGAGGAATACATAACACTTCGCAAATCATATTATATCTTACCATGAAACATAGAAATGAGATGCGACATCGCGTTTTAAGAATCATAAGAACTCTATTGCTACGATACGTAGACATCTGCAAGCGCTATTTCCTTGCAAGGAAGTGTCGCATTTACATTCAGTTGATGTGTAGACGAGGAATACATAACACTTCGCAAATCATATTATATCTTACCATGAAACATAGAAATGAGATGCGATATCGCGTTTTAAGAAGCATTGGAACTCTATTGCTACGATACGTAGACATCTGCAAACGCTATTTCCCTGCAAGGAATTGTCGCATTTACATTCATTTGAATCGTAGACGAGGAATGCATAACACTTCGCAATGAATATTATATCTTATCATGAAACATAGATATGAGATGCAATATCTCGTTTTAAGAAGCATTTGAACTCTATTGCTTCGATACGTAGACATCTGCAAACGCAATTTCCTTGCAAGAAAGTGTCGCATTTACATTCATTTGATGTGTAGACGAGGAATACATAACACTTCGCAAATCATATTATATCTTACCATGAAACATAGAAATGAGATGCGATATCGCGTTTTAAGAAGCATTAGAACTCTACTGCTACGATACGCAGACATCTGCAAACGCTATTTCCTTGCAAGGAAGTGTCGCATTTACATTCATTTGAAGTGTGGACGAGGCATACATGACACTTCGCAAATCATATTATATCTTACCATGAAACATAGAAATGAGATGCGATATCGCGTTTTAAGAAGCATCAGAAATCCATTGCTACGATACGTAGACATCTGCAAACGCTATTTCCTTGCAAGAAAGTATCGCATTTACATTCATTTGAAGTGTAGACGAGGAATACATAACACTTCGCAAATCATATTATATCTTACCATGAAACATAGAAATGAGATGCGACATCGCGTTTTAAGAATCATAAGAACTCTATTGCTACGATACGTAGACATCTGCAAGCGCTATTTCCTTGCAAGGAAGTGTCGCATTTACATTCAGTTGATGTGTAGACGTGGAATACATAACACTTCGCAAATCATATTATATCTTACCATGAAACATAGAAATGAGATGCGATATCGCGTTTTAAGAAGCATTGGAACTCTATTGCTACGATACGTAGACATCTGCAAACGCTATTTCCTTGCAAGGAATTGTCGCATTTACATTCATTTGAATCGTAGACGAGGAATGCATAACACTTCGCAATGAATATTATATCTTATCATGAAACATAGATATGAGATGCAACATCTCGTTTTAAGAAGCATTTGAACTCTATTGCTTCGATACGTAGACATCTGCAAACGTTATTTCCTTGCAAGAAAGTGTCGCATTTACATTCATTTGAAGTGTAGACGAGGAATACATAACACTTCGCAAATCATATTATACCTTACCATGAAACATAGAAATGAGATGCGATATCGCGTTTTAAGAAGCATTAGAAATCTACTGCTACGATACGCAAACATCTGCAAACGCTATTTCCTTGCAAGGAAGTGTCGCATTTACATTCATTTGAAGTGTGGACGAGGAATACATGACACTTCGCAAATCATATTATATCTTACCATGAAACATAGAAATGAGATGCGATATCGCGTTTTAAGAAGCATCAGAAATCCATTGCTACGATACGTAGACATCTGCAAACGCTATTTCCTTGCAAGGAAGTATCGCATTTACATTCATTTGAAATGTAGACGAGGAATACATAACACTTTGCAAATCATATTATACCTTACCATGAAACATAGAAATGGGATGCGATATCGCGTTTTAAGAAGCATTAGAACTCTACTGCTACGATACGCAGACATCTGCAAACGCTATTTCCTAGCGAGGAAGTGTCGCAGTCACATTCATTTGAAGTGTGGACGAGGAATACATAACACTTCGCAAATCATATTATATCTTACCATGAAACATAGAAATGAGATGCGATATCGCGTTCTTAGAAGCATTGGAACTCTATTGCTACGATACGTAGACATCTGCAAACGCTATTTCCTTGCAAGGAAGTGTCGCATTTTCATTCATTTGAACCTTAGACGAGGAATGCATAACACTTCGCAATGAATATTATATCTTATCATGAAACATAGATATGAGATGCAATATCTCGTTTTAAGAAGCATCAGAAATCCAATGCTACGATACGTAGACATCTGCAAACGCTATTTCCTTGCAAGAAAGTGTCACATTCACATTCGTTTGAAGTGTAGACGAGGAATACATAACACTTCGCAAATCATATTATATCTTACCATGAAACATAGAAATGAGATGCGACATCGCGTTTTAAGAATCATAAGAACTCTATTGCTACGATACGTAGACATCTGCAAGCGCTATTTCCTTGCAAGGAAGTGTCGCATTTACATTCAGTTGATGTGTAGACGAGGAATACATAACACTTCGCAAATCATATTATATCTTACCATGAAACATAGAAATGAGATGCGATATCGCGTTTTAAGAAGCATTGGAGCTCTATTGCTACGATACGTAGACATCTGCAAACGCTATTTCCTTGCAAGGAATTGTCGCATTTACATTCATTTGAATCGTAGACGAGGAATGCATAACACTTCGCAATGAATATTATATCTTATCATGAAACATAGATATGAGATGCAATATCTCGTTTTAAGAAGCATTTGAACTCTATTGCTTCGATACGTAGACATCTGCAAACGCAATTTCCTTGCAAGAAAGTGTCGCATTTACATTCATTTGATGTGTAGACGAGGAATACATAACACTTCGCAAATCATATTATATCTTACCATGAAACATAGAAACATAGAAATGAGATGCGATATCGCGTTTTAAGAAGCATTAGAACTCTACTGCTACGATACGCAGACATCTGCAAACGCTATTTCCTTGCAAGGAAGTGTCGCATTTACATTCATTTGAAGTGTGGACGAGGCATACATGACACTTCGCAAATCATATTATATCTTACCATGAAACATAGAAATGAGATGCGATATCGCGTTTTAAGAAGCATCAGAAATCCATTGCTACGATACGTAGACATCTGCAAACGCTATTTCCTTGCAAGAAAGTATCGCATTTACATTCATTTGAAGTGTAGACGAGGAATACATAACACTTCGCAAATCATATTATACCTTGCCATGAAACATAGAAATGAGATGCGATATCGCGTTTTAAGAAGCATTAGAACGCTACTGCTACGATACGCAGACATCTGCAAACGCTATTTCCTAGCGAGGAAGTGTCACATTCACATTCGTTTGAAGTGTAGACGAGGAATACATAACACTTCGCAAATCATATTATATCTTACCATGAAACATAGAAATGAGATGCGATATCGCGTTTTAAGAAGCATTTGAACTCTATTGCTTCGATACGTAGGCATCTGCAAACGCTATTTCCTTGCAAGGAAGTGTCGCATTTACATTCATTTGAAGTGTAGACGAGGAGTACATAACACTCCGCAAATCGTATTATATCTTACCATGAAACATAGAAATGAGATGCGATATCGCGTTTTAAGAATCATAAGAACTCTATTGCTACGATACGTAGACATCTGCAAACGCTATTTCCTTGCAAAGAAGTGTCGCATTTACATTCATTTGAAGTGTAGAGGAGGAATACATAACACTTCGCAAATCATATTATATCTTACCATGAAACATAGAAATGAGATGCGATATCGCGTTTTAAGAAGCATTAGAACTCTACTGCTACGATACGCAGACATCTGCAAACGCTATTTCCTTGCAAGGAAGTGTCGCATTTACATTCATTTGAAGTGTGGACGAGGCATACATGACACTTCGCAAATCATATTATATCTTACCATGAAACATAGAAATGAGATGCGACATCGCGATTTAAGAATCATAAGAACTCTATTGCTACGATACGTAGACATCTGCAAGCGCTATTTCCTTGCAAGGAAGTGTCGCATTTACATTCAGTTGATGTGTAGACGAGGAATACATAACACTTCGCAAATCATATTATATCTTACCATGAAACATAGAAATGAGAAGCGATATCGCGTTTTAAGAAGCATTGGAACTCTATTGCTTCGATACGTAGACATCTGCAAACGCAATTTCCTTGCAAGAAAGTGTCGCATTTACATTCATTTGATGTGTAGACGAGGAATACATAACACTTCGCAAATCATATTATATCTTACCATGAAACATAGAAATGAGATGCGATATCGCGTTCTAAGAAGCATTAGAACTCTACTGCTACGATACGCAGACATCTGCAAACGCTATTTCCTTGCAAGGAAGTGTCGCATTTACATTCATTTGAAGTGTGGACGAGGCATACATGACACTTCGCAAATCATATTATATCTTACCATGAAACATAGAAATGAGATGCGATATCGCGTTTTAAGAAGCATCAGAAATCCATTGCTACGATACGTAGACATCTGCAAACGCTATTTCCTTGCAAGAAAGTATCGCATTTACATTCATTTGAAGTGTAGACGAGGAATACATAACACTTCGCAAATCATATTATATCTTACCATGAAACATAGAAATGAGATGCGACATCGCGTTTTAAGAATCATAAGAACTCTATTGCTACGATACGTAGACATCTGCAAGCGCTATTTCCTTGCAAGGAAGTGTCGCATTTACATTCAGTTGATGTGTAGACGAGGAATACATAACACTTCGCAAATCATATTATATCTTACCATGAAACATAGAAATGAGATGCGATATCGCGTTTTAAGAAGCATCAGAAATCCATTGCTACGATACGTAGACATCTGCAAACGCTATTTCCTTGCAAGGAAGTATCGCATTCACATTCGTTTGAAGTGTAGACGAGGAATACATAACACTTCGCAAATCATATTATATCTTACCATGAAACATAGAAATGAGATGCGACATCGCGTTTTAAGAATCATAAGAACTCTATTGCTACGATACGTAGACATCTGCAAGCGCTATTTCCTTGCAAGGAAGTGTCGCATTTACATTCAGTTGATGTGTAGACGAGGAATACATAACACTTCGCAAATCATATTATATCTTACCATGAAACATAGAAATGAGATGCGATATCGCGTTTTAAGAAGCATTGGAACTCTATTGCTACGATACGTAGACATCTGCAAACGCTATTTCCTTGCAAGGAATTGTCGCATTTACATTCATTTGAATCGTAGACGAGGAATGCATAACACTTCGCAATGAATATTATATCTTATCATGAAACATAGATATGAGATGCAATATCTCGTTTTAAGAAGCATTTGAACTCTATTGCTTCGATACGTAGACATCTGCAAACGCAATTTCCTTGCAAGAAAGTGTCGCATTTACATTCATTTGATGTGTAGACAAGGAATACATAACACTTCGCAAATCATATTATATCTTACCATGAAACATAGAAATGAGATGCGATATCGCGTTTTAAGAAGCATTAGAACTCTACTGCTACGATACGCAGACATCTGCAAACGCTATTTCCTTGCAAGGAAGTGTCGCATTTACATTCATTTGAAGTGTGGACGAGGAATACATGACACTTCGCAAATCATATTATATCTTACCATGAAACATAGAAATGTGATGCGATATCGCGTTTTAAGAAGCATTTGAACTCTATTGCTTCGATACGTAGGCATCTGCAAACGCTATTTCCTTGCAAGGAAGTGTCGCATTTACATTCATTTGAAGTGTAGACGAGGAGTACATAACACTCCGCAAATCGTATTATATCTTACCATGAAACATAGAAATGAGATGCGATATCGCGTTTTAAGAATCATAAGAACTCTATTGCTACGATACGTAGACATCTGCAAGCGCTATTTCCTTGCAAGGAAGTGTCGCATTTACATTCAGTTGATGTGTAGACGAGGAATACATAACACTTCGCAAATCATATTATATCTTACCATGAAACATAGAAATGGGAAGCGATATCGCGTTTTAAGAAGCATTGGAACTCTATTGCTACGATACGTAGACATCTGCAAACGCTATTTCCTTGCAAGAAAGTGTCGCATTTACATTCATTTGATGTGTAGACAAGGAATACATAACACTTCGCAAATCATATTATATCTTACCATGAAACATAGAAATGAGATGCGATATCGCGTTTTAAGAAGCATTAGAACTCTACTGCTACGATACGCAAACATCTGCAAACGCTATTTCCTTGCAAGGAAGTGTCGCATTTACATTCATTTGAAGTGTGGACGAGGAATACATGACACTTCGCAAATCATATTATATCTTACCATGAAACATAGAAATGAGATGCGATATCGCGTTTTAAGAAGCATCAGAAATCCATTGCTACGATACGTAGACATCTGCAAACGCTATTTCCTTGCAAGGAAGTATCGCATTTACATTCATTTGAAATGTAGACGAGGAATACATAACACTTTGCAAATCATATTATACCTTACCATGAAACATAGAAATGGGATGCGATATCGCGTTTTAAGAAGCATTTGAACTCTATTGCTTCGATACGTAGACATCTGCAAACGCTATTTCCTTGCAAGAAAGTATCGCATTTACATTCATTTGAAATGTAGACGAGGAATACATAACACTTTGCAAATCATATTATACCTTACCATGAAACATAGAAATGAGATGCGATATCGCGTTTTAAGAAGCATTGGAACTCTATTGCTACGATATGTAGACATCTGCAAACGCTATTTCCTTGCAAGGAAGTGTCGCATTTACATTCATTTGAATCGTAGACGAGGAATGCACAACACTTCGTAATGAATATTATATCTTATCATGAAACATAGATATGAGATGCAATATCTCGTTTTAAGAAGCATTTGAACTCTATTGCTTCGATACGTAGACATCTGCAAACGCTATTTCCATGCAAGTAAGTGTCGCATCTACATTCATTTGATGTGTAGACGAGGAATACATAACACTTCGCAAATCATATTATATCTTACCATGAAACATAGAAATGAGATGCGATATCGCGTTTTAAGAAGCATTAGAACTCTACTGCTACGATACGCAGACATCTGCAAACGCTATTTCCTAGCGAGGAAGTGTCGCAGTCACATTCATTTGAAGTGTAGACGAGGAATACATAACACTTCGCAAATCATATTATATCTTACCATGAAACATAGAAATGAGATGCGATATCGCGTTTTTAGAAGCATTGGAACTCTATTGCTACGATACGTAAACATCTGCAAACGCTATTTCCTTGCAAGGAAGTGTCGCATTTACATTCATTTGAAGTGTAGACGAGGAGTACATAACACTCCGCAAATCGTATTATATCTTACCATGAAACATAGAAATGAGATGCGATATCGCGTTTTAAGAATCATAAGAACGCTATTGCTACGATACGTAGACATCTGCAATCGCTATTTCCTTGCAAGGAAGTGTCGCATTTACATTCAGTTGATGTGTAGACGAGGAATACATAACACTTCGCAAATCATATTATATCTTACCATGAAACATAGAAATGAGATGCGATATCGCGTTTTAAGAATCATAAGAACTCTATTGCTACGATACGTAGACATCTGCAAGCGCTATTTCCTTGCAAGGAAGTGTCGCATTTACATTCAGTTGATGTGTAGACGAGGAATACATAACACTTCGCAAATCATATTATATCTTACCATGAAACATAGAAATGAGAAGCGATATCGCGTTTTAAGAAGCATTGGAACTCTATTGCTACGATACGTAGACATCTGCAAACGCTATTTCCTTGGAAGGAAGTGTCGCATTTACATTCATTTGAATCGTAGACGAGGAATGCATAACACTTCGCAATGAATATTATATCTTATCATGAAACATAGATATGAGATGCAACATCTCGTTTTAAGAAGCATTTGAACTCTATTGCTTCGATACGTAGACAAAGTGTCGCATTTACATTCATTTGAAGTGTAGACGAGGAATACATAACACTTCGCAAATCATATTATACCTTACCATGAAACATAGAAATGAGATGCGATATCGCGTTTTAAGAAGCATTAGAACTCTACTGCTACGATACGCAAACATCTGCAAACGCTATTTCCTTGCAAGGAAGTGTCGCATTTACATTCATTTGAAGTGTGGACGAGGAATACATGACACTTCGCAAATCATATTATATCTTACCATGAAACATAGAAATGAGATGCGATATCGCGTTTTAAGAAGCATCAGAAATCCATTGCTGCGATACGTAGACATCTGCAAACGCTATTTCCTTGCAGGGAAGTATCGCATTTACATTCATTTGAAATGTAGACGAGGAATACATAACACTTTGCAAATCATATTATACCTTACCATGAAACATAGAAATGGGATGCGATATCGCGTTTTAAGAAGCATTTGAACTCTATTGCTTCGATACGTAGACATCTGCAAACGCTATTTCCTTGCAAGAAAGCGTTGCATTTACATTCATTTCATGTGTAGACGAGGAATACATAACACTTCGCAAATCATATTATATCTTACCATGAAACATAGAAATGAGATGCGATATCGCGTTTTAAGAAGCATTAGAACTCTACTGCTACGATACGCAGACATCTGCAAACGCTATTTCCTAGCGAGGAAGTGTCGCAGTCACATTCATTTGAAGTGTAGACGAGGAATACATAACACTTCGCAAATCATATTATATCTTACCATGAAACATAGAAATGAGATGCGATATCGCGTTTTTAGAAGCATTGGAACTCTATTGCTACGATACGTAAACATCTGCAAACGCTATTTCCTTGCAAGGAAGTGTCGCATTTACATTCATTTGAAGTGTAGACGAGGAGTACATAACACTCCGCAAATCGTATTATATCTTACCATGAAACATAGAAATGAGATGCGATATCGCGTTTTAAGAATCATAAGAACGCTATTGCTACGATACGTAGACATCTGCAATCGCTATTTCCTTGCAAGGAAGTGTCGCATTTACATTCAGTTGATGTGTAGACGAGGAATACATAACACTTCGCAAATCATATTATATCTTACCATGAAACATAGAAATGAGATGCGATATCGCGTTTTAAGAATCATAAGAACTCTATTGCTACGATACGTAGACATCTGCAAGCGCTATTTCCTTGCAAGGAAGTGTCGCATTTACATTCAGTTGATGTGTAGACTAGGAATACATAACACTTCGCAAATCATATTATATCTTACCATGAAACATAGAAATGAGAAGCGATATCGCGTTTTAAGAAGCATTGGAACTCTATTGCTACGATACGTAGACATCTGCAAACGCTATTTCCTTGGAAGGAAGTGTCGCATTTACATTCATTTGAATCGTAGACGAGGAATGCATAACACTTCGCAATGAATATTATATCTTATCATGAAACATAGATATGAGATGCAACATCTCGTTTTAAGAAGCATTTGAACTCTATTGCTTCGATACGTAGACATCTGCAAACGCTATTTCCTTGCAAGAAAGTGTCGCATTTACATTCATTTGAAGTGTAGACGAGGAATACATAACACTTCGCAAATCATATTATACCTTACCATGAAACATAGAAATGAGATGCGATATCGCGTTTTAAGAAGCATTAGAACTCTACTGCTACGATACGCAAACATCTGCAAACGCTATTTCCTTGCAAGGAAGTGTCGCATTTACATTCATTTGAAGTGTGGACGAGGAATACATGACACTTCGCAAATCATATTATATCTTACCATGAAACATAGAAATGAGATGCGATATCGCGTTTTAAGAAGCATCAGAAATCCATTGCTACGATACGTAGACATCTGCAAACGCTATTTCCTTGCAAGGAAGTATCGCATTTACATTCATTTGAAATGTAGACGAGGAATACATAACACTTCGCAAATCATATTATATCTTACCATGAAACATAGAAATGAGATGCGATATCGCGTTTTTAGAAGCATTGGAACTCTATTGCTACGATACGTAAACATCTGCAAACGCTATTTCCTTGCAAGAAAGTGTCGCATTTACATTCATTTGAAGTGTAGACGAGGAATACATAACACTTCGCAAATCATATTATATCTTACCATGAAACATAGAAATGAGATGCGATATCGCGTTTTAAGAATCATAAGAACTCTATTGCTACGATACGTAGACATCTGCAAGCGCTATTTCCTTGCAAGGAAGTGTCGCATTTACATTCAGTTGATGTGTAGACGAGGAATACATAACGCTTCGCAAATCATATTATATCTTACCATGAAACATAGAAATGAGATGCGATATCGCGTTTTAAGAAGCATTGGAACTCTATTGCTACGATACGTAGACATCTGCAAACGCTATTTCCTTGCAAGGAAGTGTCGCATTTACATTCATTTGAATCGTAGACGAGGAATGCATAACACTTCGCAATGAATATTATATCTTATCATGAAACATAGATATGAGATGCAATATCTCGTTTTAAGAAGCATTTGAACTCTATTTCTTCGATACGTAGACATCTGCAAACGCTATTTCCTTGCAAGAAAGTGTCGCATTTACATTCATTTGATGTGTAGACGAGGAATACATAACACTTCGCAAATCATATTATATCTTACCATGAAACATAGAAATGAAATGCGATATCGCGTTTTTAGAAGCATTGGAACTCTATTGCTACGATACGTAGACATCTGCAAACGCTATTTCCTTGCAAGGAAGTGTCGCATTTTCATTCATTTGAACCTTAGACGGGGAATGCATAACACTTCGCAATGAATATTATATCTTATCATGAAACATAGATATGAGATGCAATATCTCGTTCTAAGAAGCATCAGAAATCCAATGCTACGATACGTAGACATCTGCAAACGCTATTTCCTTGCAAGAAAGTGTCGCATTTACATTCATTTGAAGTGTAGACGAGGAATACATAACACTTCGCAAATCATATTATATCTTACCATGAAACATAGAAATGAGATGCGATATCGCGTTTTAAGAAGCATTGGAACTCTATTGCTACGATATGTAGACATCTGCAAACGCTATTTCCTTGCAAGGAAGTGTCGCATTTACATTCATTTGAATCGTAGACGAGGAATGCATAACACTTCGCAATGAATATTATATCTTATCATGAAACATAGATATGAGATGCAATATCTCGTTTTAAGAAGCATTTGAACTCTATTGCTTCGATACGTAGACATCTGCAAACGCTATTTCCTTGCAAGTAAGTGTCGCATTTACATTCATTTGATGTGTAGACGAGGAATACATAACACTTCGCAAATCATATTATATCTTACCACGAAACATAGAAATGAGATGCGATATCGCGTTTTAAGAAGCATTAGAACTCTACTGCTACGATACGCAGACATCTGCAAACGCTATTTCCTAGCGAGGAAGTGTCGCAGTCACATTCATTTGAAGTGTAGACGAGGAATACATAACACTTCGCAAATCATATTATATCTTACCATGAAACATAGAAATGAGATGCGATATCGCGTTTTTAGAAGCATTGGAACTCTATTGCTACGATACGTAGACATCTGCAAACGCTATTTCCTTGCAAGGAAGTGTCGCATTTTCATTCATTTGAACCTTAGACGGGGAATGCATAACACTTCGCAATGAATATTATATCTTATCATGAAACATAGATATGAGATGCAATATCTCGTTTTAAGAAGCATCAGAAATCCAATGCTACGATACGTAGACATCTGCAAACGCTATTTCCTTGCAAGAAAGTGTCGCATTTACATTCATTTGAAGTGTAGACGAGGAATACATAACACTTCGCAAATCATATTATATCTTACCATGAAACATAGAAATGAGATGCGATATCGCGTTTTAAGAAGCATTGGAACGCTATTGCTACGATACGTAGAAATCTGCAAACGCTATTTCCTTGCAAGGAAGTGTCGCATTTACATTCATTTGAATCGTAGACGAGGAATGCATAACACTTCGCAATGAATATTATATCTTACCATGAAACATAGAAATGAGATGCGATATCGCGTTTTAAGAAGCATTAGAACTCTACTGCTACGATACGCAGACATCTGCAAACGCTATTTCCTAGCGAGGAAGTGTCACATTCACATTCGTTTGAAGTGTAGACGAGGAATACATAACACTTCGCAAATCATATTATATCTTACCATGAAACATAGAAATGAGATGCGATATCGCGTTTTAAGAAGCATTGGAACTCTATTGCTACGATACGTAGACATCTGCAAACGCTATTTCCTAGCGAGGAAGTGTCGCAGTCACATTCATTTGAAGTGTAGACGAGGAATACATAACACTTCGCAAATCATATTATACCTTACCATGAAACATAGAAATGAGATGCGATATCGCGTTTTAAGTAGCATTAGAACACTATTGCTACGATACGTAGACATCTGCAAACGCTATTTCCTTGCAGGGAAGTGTCGCATTTTCATTCATTTGAATCTTAGACGAGGAATGCATAACACTTCGCAATGAATATTATATCTTATCATGAAACATAGATATGAGATGCAATATCTCGTTTTAAGAAGCATCAGAAATCCAATGCTACGATACGTAGACATCTGCAAACGCTATTTCCTTGCAAGAAAGTGTCGCATTTACATTCATTTGAAGTGTAGACGAGGAATACATAACACTTCGCAAATCATATTATATCTTACCATGAAACATAGAAATGAGATGCGATATCGCGTTTTAAGAAGCATTGGAACTCTATTGCTACGATACGTAGACATCTGCAAACGCTATTTCCTTGCAAGGAAGTGTCGCATTTACATTCATTTGAATCGTAGACGAGGAATGCATAACACTTCGCAATGAATATTATATCTTATCATGAAACATAGATATTAGATGCAATATCTCGTTTTAAGAAGCATTTGAACTCTATTGCTTCGATACGTAGACATCTGCAAACGCTATTTCCTTGCAAGGAAGTGTCGCATTTCCATTCATTTGAAGTGTAGACGAGGAGTACATAACACTCCGCAAATCGTATTATATCTTACCATGAAACATAGAAATGAGATGCGATATCGCGTTTTAAGAATCATAAGAACTCTATTGCTACGATAAGCGGACATCTGCAAGCGCTATTTCCTTGCAAGGAAGTGTCGCATTTACATTCAGTTGATGTGTAGAGGAGGAATACATAACACTTCGCAAATCATATTATATCTTACCATGAAACATAGAAATGAGATGCGATATCGCGTTTTAAGAAGCATTGGAACTCTATTGCTACGATACGTAGACATCTGCAAACGCTATTTCCTTGCAAGGAAGAGTCGCATTTACATCCATTTGAATCGTAGACGAGGAATGCATAACACTTCGCAATGAATATTATATCTTATCATGAAACATAGATATGAGATGCAATATCTCCTTTTAAGAAGCATTTGAAATCTATTGCTTCGATACGTAGACATCTGCAAACGCTATTTCCTTGCAAGAAAGTGTCGCATTTACATTCATTTGATGTGTAGACGAGGAATACATAACACTTCGCAAATCATATTATATCTTACCATGAAACATAGAAATGAAATGCGATATCGCGTTTTAAGAAGCATTAGAACTCTACTGCTACGATACGCAGACATCTGCAAACGCTATTTCCTTGCAAGGAAGTGTCGCATTTACATTCATTTGAAGTGTGGACGAGGAATACATGACACTTCGCAAATCATATTATATCTTACCATGAAGCATAGAAATGAGATGCGATATCGCGTTTTAAGAAGCATTGGAACTCTATTGCTACGATACGTAGACATCTGCAAACGCTATTTCCTTGCAAGGAAGTGTCGCATTTACATTCATTTGAAGTGTAGACGAGGAATACATAACACTTCGCAAATCATATTATACCTTACCATGAAACATAGAAATGAGATGCGATATCGCGTTTTAAGAAGCATTGGAACTCTATTGCTACGATATGTAGACATCTGCAAACGCTATTTCCTTGCAAGGAAGTGTCGCATTTACATTCATTTGAATCGTAGACGAGGAATGCATAACACTTCGCAATGAATATTATATCTTATCATGAAACATAGATATGAGATGCAATATCTCGTTTTAAGAAGCATTTGAACTCTATTGCTTCGATACGTAGACATCTGCAAACGCTATTTCCTTGCAAGTAAGTGTCGCATTTACATTCATTTGATGTGTAGACGAGGAATACATAACACTTCGCAAATCATATTATATCTTACCATGAAACATAGAAATGAGATGCGATATCGCGTTTTAAGAAGCATTAGAACTCTACTGCTACGATACGCAGACATCTGCAGACGCTATTTCCTTGCAAGAAAGCGTTGCATTTACATTCATTTGATGTGTAGACGAGGAATACATAACACTTCGCAAATCATATTATATCTTACCATGAAGCATAGAAATGAGATGCGATATCGCGTTTTAAGAAGCATTGGAACTCTATTGCTACGATACGTAGACATCTGCAAACGCTATTTCCTTGCAAGAAAGTGTCGCATTTACATTCATTTGAAGTGTAGACGAGGAATACATAACACTTCGCAAATCATATTATACCTTACCATGAAACATAGAAATGAGATGCGATATCGCGTTTTAAGAAGCATTGGAACTCTATTGCTACGATATGTAGACATCTGCAAACGCTATTTCCTTGCAAGGAAGTGTCGCATTTACATTCATTTGAATCGTAGACGAGGAATGCATAACACTTCGCAATGAATATTATATCTTATCATGAAACATAGATATGAGATGCTTAATCTCGTTTTAAGAAGCATTTGAACTCTATTGCTTCGATACGTAGACATCTGCAAACGCTATTTCCTTGCAAGTAAGTGTCGCACTTACATTCATTTGATGTGTAGACGAGGAATACATAACACTTCGCAAATCATATTATATCTTACCATGAAACATAGAAATGAGATGCGATATCGCGTTTTAAGAAGCATTAGAACTCTACTGCTACGATACGCAGACATCTGCAGACGCTATTTCCTTGCAAGAAAGCGTTGCATTTACATTCATTTGATGTGTAGACGAGGAATACATAACACTTCGCAAATCATATTATATCTTACCATGAAACATAGAAATGAGATGCGATATCGCGTTTTAAGAATCATTGGAACTCTATTGCTACGATACGTAGACATCTGCAAACGCTATTTCCTTGCAAGGAAGTGTCGCATTTACATTCATTTGAAGTGTAGACGAGGAATACATAACACTTCGCAAATCATATTATACCTTACCATGAAACATAGAAATGAGATGCGATATCGCGTTTTAAGAAGCATTGGAACTCTATTGCTACGATATGTAGACATCTGCAAACGCTATTTCCTTGCAAGGAAGTGTCGCATTTACATTCATTTGAATCGTAGACGAGGAATGCATAACACTTCGCAATGAATATTATATCTTATCATGAAACATAGATATGAGATGCAATATCTCGTTTTAAGAAGCATTTGAACTCTATTGCTTCGATACGTAGACATCTGCAAACGCTATTTCCTTGCAAGTAAGTGTCGCATTTACATTCATTTGATGTGCAGACGAGGAATACATAACACTTCGCAAATCATATTATATCTTACCATGAAACATAGAAATGAGATGCGATATCGCGTTTTAAGAAGCATTAGAACTCTACTGCTACGATACGCAGACATCTGCAGACGCTATTTCCTTGCAAGAAAGCGTTGCATTTACATTCAGTTGATGTGTAGACGAGGAATACATAACACTTCGCAAATCATATTATATCTTACCATGAAACATAGAAATGAGATGCGATATCGCGTTTTAAGAAGCATTGGAACTCTATTGCTACGATACGTAGACATCTGCAAACGCTATTTCCTTGCAAGGAAGTGTCGCATTTACATTCATTTGAATCGTAGACGAGGAATGCATAACACTTCGCAATGAATATTATATCTTATCATGAAACATAGATATGAGATGCAATATCTCTTTTTAAGAAGCATTTGAACTCTATTGCTTCGATACGTAGACATCTGCAAACGCTATTTCCTTGCAAGAAAGTGTCGCATTTACATTCATTTGATGTGTAGACGAGGAATACATAACACTTCGCAAATCATATTATATCTTACCATGAAACATAGAAATGAGATGCGATATCGCGTTTTAAGAAGCACTAGAACTCTACTGCTACGATACGCAGACATCTGCAAACGCTATTTCCTTGCAAGGAAGTGTCGCATTTACATTCATTTGAAGTGTGGACGAGGAATACATGACACTTCGCAAATCATATTATATCTTACCATGAAACATAGAAATGAGATGCGATATCGCGTTTTAAGAAGCATCAGAAATCCATTGCTACGATACGTAGACATCTGCAAACGCTATTTCCTTGCAAGAAAGTATCGCATTTACATTCATTTGAAGTGTATACGAGGAATACATAACACTTCGCAAATCATATTATACCTTACCATGAAACATAGAAATGAGATGCGATATCGCGTTTTAAGAAGCATTGGAACTCTATTGCTACGATACGTAGACATCTGCAAACGCTATTTCCTTGCAAGGAAGTGTCGCATTTACATTCATTTCAATCGTAGACGAGGAATGCATAACACTTCGCAATGAATATTATATCTTATCATGAAACATAGATATGAGATGCAATATCTCGTTTTAAGAAGCATTTGAACTCTATTGCTTCGATACGTAGACATCTGCAAACGCTATTTCCTTGCAAGGAAGTGTCGCATTTACATTCATTTGAAGTGTAGACGAGGAGTACATAACACTCCGCAAATCGTATTACATCTTACCATGAAACATAGAAATGAGATTTGATATCGCGTTTTAAGAATCATAAGAACTCTATTGCTACGATACGTAGACATCTGCAAACGCTATTTCCTTGCAAGAAAGTGTTGCATTTACAATCATTTGATGTGTAGACGAGGAATACATAACACTTCGCACATCATATTATATCTTACCATGAAACATAGAAATGAGATGCGATATCGCGTTTTAAGAATCATTGGAACTCTATTGCTACGATACGTAGACATCTGCAAACGCTATTTCCTAGCGAGGAAGTGCCGCAGTCACATTCATTTGAAGTGTAGACGAGGAATACATAACACTTCGCAAATCATGTTATATCTTACCATGAAACATAGAAATGAGATGTGATATCGCGTTTTAAGAAGCATTAGAACACTATTGCTACGATACGTAGACATCTGCAAACGCTATTTCCTTGCAGGGAAGTGTCGCATTTTCATTCATTTGAATCTTAGACGAGGAATGCATAACACTTCGCAATGAATATTATATCTTATCATGAAACATAGAAATGAGATGCGACATCGCGTTTTAAGAATCATAAGAACTCTATTGCTACGATACGTAGACATCGGCAAGCGCTATTTCCTTGCAAGGAAGTGTCGCATTTACATTCAGTTGATGTGTAGAAGAGGAATACATAACACTTCGCAAATCATATTATATCTTACCATGAAACATAGAAATGAGATGCGATATCGCGTTTTAAGAAGCATTGGAACTCTATTGCTACGATACGTAGACATCTGCAAACGCTATTTCCTTGCAAGGAAGTGTCGCATTTACATTCAATTGAATCGTAGACGAGGAATGCATAACACTTCGCAATGAATATTATATCTTATCATGAAACATAGATATGAGATGCAATATCTCATTTTAAGAAGCATTTGAACTCTATTGCTTCGATACGTAGACATCTGCAAACGCTATTTCCTTGGAAGAAAGTGTCGCATTTACATTCATTTGAAGTGTGGACGAGGAATACATAACACTTCGCAAATCATATTATATCTTACCATGAAACATAGAAATGAGATGCGATATCGCGTTTTAAGAAGCATCAGAAATCCATTGCTACGATACGTAGACATCTGCAAACGGTATTTCCTTGCAAGGAAGTGTCGCATTTACATTCATTTGAAGTGTAGACGAGGAGTACATAACACTCCGCAAATCGTATTACATCTTACCATGAAACATAGAAATGAGATGCGATATCGCGTTTTAAGAATCATAAGAACTCTATTGCTACGATACGTAGACATCTGCAAACGCTATTTCCTTGCAAGAAAGTGTTGCATTTACATTCATTTGATGTGTAGACGAGGAATACATAACACTTCGCACATCATATTATATCTTACCATGAAACATAGAAATGAGATGCGATATCGCGTTTTAAGAATCAAAAGATCTCTATTGCTACGATACGTAGACATCTGCAAACGCTATTTCCTTGCAAGGAAGTGTCGCATTTACATTCATTTGATGTGTAGACGAGGAATACATAACACTTCGCAAATCATATTATATCTTACCATGAAACATAGAAATGAGATGCGATAACGCGTTTTAAGAAGCATTAGAACACTATTGCTACGATACGTAGACATCTGCAAACGCTATTTCCTTGCAAGGAAGTGTCGCATTTTCATTCATTTGAATCGTAGACGAGGAATGCATAACACTTCGCAATGAATATTATATCTTATCATGAAACATAGATATGAGATGCATTATCTCGTTTTAAGAAGCATTTGAACTCTATTGCTTCGATACGTAGACATCTGCAAACGCTATTTCCTTGCAAGAAAGTGTCGCATTTACATTCATTTGAAGTGTAGACGAGGAATACATAACAGTTCGCAAATCATATTATATCTTACCATGAAACATAGAAATGAGATGCGACATCGCGTTCTAAGAAGTATTAGAACACTACTGCTACGATAGGTAGACATTTGCAAACGCTATTTCCTTGCAAGGAAGTGTCACATTTACATTCATTTGAAGTGTAGACGAGGAGTACATAACACTCTGCAAATCGTATTATATCTTACCATGAAACATAGAAATGAGATGCGATATCGCGTTTTAAGAATCATAAGAACTCTACTGCTACGATACGCAGACATCTGCAAACGCTATTTCCTAGCGAGGAAGTGTCGCATTCACATTCATTTGAAGTGTAAACGAGGAATACATAACACTTCGCCAATCATATTGTATCTTACCATGAAACATAGAAATGAGATGCGATATCGCGTTTTAAGAAGCATTAGAACTCTATTGCTACGATACCTAGACATCTGCAGACGCTATTTCCTAGCAAGGAAGTGTCGCATTTACATTCATTTGAAGTGTAGACGAGGAATACATGACACTTCGCAAATCATATAATATCTTACCACGAAACATAGAAATGAGATGCGATATCGCGTTTTAAGGATCAAAAGATCTCTATTGCTACGATACGTAGACATCTGCAAACGCTATTTCCTTGCAAAGAAGTGTCGCATTTACATTCATTTGAAGTGTAGACGAGGAATACATAACAGTTCGCAAATCATATTATATCTTACCATGAAACATAGAAATGAGATGCGACATCGCGTTCTAAGAAGTATTAGAACACTACTGCTACGATAGGTAGACATTTGCAAACGCTATTTCCTTGCAAGGAAGTGTCGCATTTACATTCATTTGAAGTGTAGACGAGGAGTACATAACACTCCGCAAATCGTATTATATCTTACCATGAAACATAGAAATGAGATGCGATATCGCGTTTTAAGAATCATAAGAACTCTATTGCTACGATACGTAGATATCTGCAAACGCTATTTCCTTGCAAGGAAGTGTCGCATTTACATTCAGTTGATGTGTAGACGAGGAATACATAACACTTCGCAATGAATATTATATCTTATCATGAAACATAGATATGAGATGCAATATCTCGCTTTAAGAAGCATTTGAACTCTATTGCTTCGATACGTAGACATCTGCAAACGCTATTTCCTTGCAAGAAAGTGTCGCATTTACATTCATTTGATGTGTAGACGAGGAATACATAACACTTCGCAAATCATATTATATCTTACCATGAAACATAGAAATGAGATGCGATATCGCGTTTTTAGAAGCATTAGAACTCTACTGCTACGATACGCAGACATCTGCAAACGCTATTTCCTAGCGAGGAAGTGTCGCATTCACATTCATTTGAAGTGTAAACGAGGAATACATAACACTTCGCAAATCATATTGTATCTTACCATGAAACATAGAAATGAGATGCGATATCGCGTTTTAAGAAGCATTAGAACTCTATTGCTACGATACGTAGACATCTGCAAACGCTATTTCCTTGCAAGGAAGTGTCGCATTTACATTCATTTGAATCGTAGACGAGGAATACATAACACTTCGCAATGAATATTATATCTTATCATGAAACATAGATATGAGATGCAATATCTCGTTTTAAGAAGCATTTGAACTCTATTGCTTCGATACGTAGACATCTGCAAACGCTATTTCCTTGCAAGAAAGTGTCGCATTTACATTCATTTGATGTGTAGACGAGGAATACATAACACTTCGCAAATCATATTATATCTTACCATGAAACATAGAAATGTGATGCGATATCGCGTTTTAAGAAGCATTAGAACTCTACTGCTACGATACGCAGATATCTGCAAACGCTATTTCCTAGCGAGGAAGTGTCGCATTCACATTCATTTGAAGTGTAGACGAGGAATACATAACACTTCGCAAATCATATTATATCTTACCATGAAACATAGAAATGAAATGCGATATCGCGTTTTAAGAAGCATTAGAACTCTATTGCTACGATACCTAGACATCTGCAGACGCTATTTCCTAGAAGGAAGTGTCGCATTTACATTCATTTGAAGTGTAGACGAGGGATACATGACACTTCGCAAATCATTTTATATCTTACCATGATACATAGAAATGAGATGCGATATCGCGTTTTAAGAAGCATTAGAAATCTATTGCTACGATAGGTAGATATCTGCAAACACTATTCCCTTACAAGGAAGTGTCGCATTTACATTCATTTGAAGTGTAGACGAGGAATACATAACACTTCGCAAATCATATTATATCTTACCATGAAACATAGAAATCAGATGCGATATCGCGTTTTAAGAAGCAGTAGATCTCTATTGCTACGATACCTTGACATCTGCAGACGTTATTTCCTAGCAAGGAAGTGTCGCATTTACATTCATTTGAAGTGTAGACGAGGAATACATGACACCTCGCAAATCATATTATATCTTACCATGAAATATAGAAATGAGATGCGATATCGCGTTTTAAGAAGCATTAGAAATCTACTGCTACGATACGTAGACATCTGCAGACGCTATTTCCTAGAAGGAAGTGTCGCATTTACATTCATTTGAAGTGTAGACGAGGGATACATGACACTTCGCATATCATTTTATATCTTACCATGATACATAGAAATGAGATGCGATATCGCGTTTTAAGAAGCATTAGAAATCTATTGCTACGATAGGTAGACATCTGCAAACGCTATTCCCTTACAAGGAAGTGTCGCATTTACATTCATTTGAAGTGTAGACGAGGAATACATAACACTTCGCAAATCATATTATATCTTACCATGAAACATAGAAATGAGATGCGATATCGCGTTTTAAGAAGCATTAGATCTCTATTGCTACGATACCTAGACATCTGCAAACGCTATTTCCTAGCGAGGAAGTGTCGCATTCACATTCATTTGAAGTGTAGACGAGGAATACATAACACTTCGCAAATCATATTATATCTTACCATGAAACATAGAAATGAGATGCGATATCGCGTTCTAAGAAGCATTAGAACACTACTGCTACGATAGGTAGACATTTGCAAACGCTATTTCCTTGCAAGGAAGTGTCGCATTTACATTCAATTGAAGTGTAGACGAGGAATACATAACACTTCGCAAATCATATTATATCTTATCATGAAACATAGAAGTGTAATGCGATATCGCGTTTTAAGAAGCATTAGAACTCTATTGCTACGATACCTAGACATCTGCAGACGCTATTTCCTAGCAAGGAAGTGTAGCATTTACATTCATTTGAAGTGTAGACGAGGAATACATGACACTTCGCAAATCATATTATTCCTTACCATGAAACATAGAAATGAGATGCGATATCGCGCTTTAAGAAGCACTAGAAAGCTATTGCTACGATACGTAGGTATCTGCAAACGCTATTTCCTTGCAAGGAAGTGTCGCATTTACATTCATTTGAAGTGTAGACGAGGAATACAGGACACTTTGCAAATCATATTATATCTTACCATGAAATATAGAAATGAGATGCGATATCGCGTTTTAAGAAGCATTAGAACTCTATTGCCACGATAGGTAGACGTTTGCAAACGCTATTTCCTTGCAAGGAAGTGTCGCATTTACATTCATTTGAAGTGTAGACGAGGAATACATGACACTTCGCAAATCATATTATATCTTACCATGAAACATAGAAATGAGATGCGATATCGCGTTTTAAGGAGCATTAGAACTCTATTGCTACGATACCTAGACATCTGCAGACACTATTTCCTTGCAAGGAAGTGTCGCATTTACATTCATTTGAATCGTAGACGAGGAATGCATAACACTTCGCAATGAATATTACATCTTACCATGAAACATAGATATGAGATGCAATATCTCGTTTTAAGAAGCATTTGAACTCTATTGCTTCGATACGTAGACATATGCAAACGCTATTTCCTTGCAAGGAAGTGTCGCATTTACATGCATTTGAAATGTAGACGAGGAATACATGACACTTCGCAAATCATATTATATCTTACCATGAAACATAGAAATGAGATGCGATATCGCGTTTTAAGAATCATAAGAACTCTATTGCTTCGATACGTAGACATCTGCAAACGCTATTTCCTTGCAAGAAAGTGTCGCATTTACATTCATTTGATGTGTAGACGAGGAATACATAACACTTCGCAAATCATATTATATCTTACCATGAAACATAGAAATGTGATGCGATATCGCGTTTTAAGAAGCATTAGAACTCTACTGCTACGATACGCAGATATCTGCAAACGCTATTTCCTAGCGAGGAAGTGTCGCATTCACATTCATTTGAAGTGTAGACGAGGAATACATAACACTTCGCAAATCATATTATATCTTACCATGAAACATAGAAATGAAATGCGATATCGCGTTTTAAGAAGCATTAGAACTCTATTGCTACGATACCTAGACATCTGCAGACGCTATTTCCTAGAAGGAAGTGTCGCATTACATTCATTTGAAGTGTAGACGAGGGATACATGACACTTCGCAAATCATTTTATATCTTACCATGATACATAGAAATGAGATGCGATATCGCGTTTTAAGAAGCATTAGAAATCTATTGCTACGATAGGTAGATATCTGCAAACACTATTCCCTTACAAGGAAGTGTCGCATTTACATTCATTTGAAGTGTAGACGAGGAATACATAACACTTCGCAAATCATATTATATCTTACCATGAAACATAGAAATCAGATGCGATATCGCGTTTTAAGAAGCAGTAGATCTCTATTGCTACGATACCTTGACATCTGCAGACGTTATTTCCTAGCAAGGAAGTGTCGCATTTACATTCATTTGAAGTGTAGACGAGGAATACATGACACCTCGCAAATCATATTATATCTTACCATGAAATATAGAAATGAGATGCGATATCGCGTTTTAAGAAGCATTAGAAATCTATTGCTACGATACGTAGACATCTGCAGACGCTATTTCCTAGAAGGAAGTGTCGCATTTACATTCATTTGAAGTGTAGACGAGGGATACATGACACTTCGCATATCATTTTATATCTTACCATGATACATAGAAATGAGATGCGATATCGCGTTTTAAGAAGCATTAGAAATCTATTGCTACGATAGGTAGACATCTGCAAACGCTATTCCCTTACAAGGAAGTGTCGCATTTACATTCATTTGAAGTGTAGACGAGGAATACATAACACTTCGCAAATCATATTATATCTTATCATGAAACATAGAAGTGTAATGCGATATCGCGTTTTAAGAAGCATTAGAACTCTATTGCTACGATACCTAGACATCTGCAGACGCTATTTCCTAGCAAGGAAGTGTAGCATTTACATTCATTTGAAGTGTAGACGAGGAATACATGACACTTCGCAAATCATATTATTCCTTACCATGAAACATAGAAATGAGATGCGATATCGCGCTTTAAGAAGCACTAGAAAGCTATTGCTACGATACGTAGGTATCTGCAAACGCTATTTCCTTGCAAGGAAGTGTCGCATTTACATTCATTTGAAGTGTAGACGAGGAATACAGGACACTTTGCAAATCATATTATATCTTACCATGAAATATAGAAATGAGATGCGATATCGCGTTTTAAGAAGCATTAGAACTCTATTGCCACGATAGGTAGACGTTTGCAAACGCTATTTCCTTGCAAGGAAGTGTCGCATTTACATTCATTTGAAGTGTAGACGAGGAATACATGACACTTCGCAAATCATATTATATCTTACCATGAAACATAGAAATGAGATGCGATATCGCGTTTTAAGGAGCATTAGAACTCTATTGCTACGATACCTAGACATCTGCAGACACTATTTCCTTGCAAGGAAGTGTCGCATTTACATTCATTTGAATCGTAGACGAGGAATGCATAACACTTCGCAATGAATATTACATCTTACCATGAAACATAGATATGAGATGCAATATCTCGTTTTAAGAAGCATTTGAACTCTATTGCTTCGATACGTAGACATATGCAAACGCTATTTCCTTGCAAGGAAGTGTCGCATTTACATGCATTTGAAATGTAGACGAGGAATACATGACACTTCGCAAATCATATTATATCTTACCATGAAACATAGAAATGAGATGCGATATCGCGTTTTAAGAATCATAAGAACTCTATTGCTTCGATACGTAGACATCTGCAAACGCTATTTCCTTGCAAGAAAGTGTCGCATTTACATTCATTTGATGTGTAGACGAGGAATACATAACACTTCGCAAATCATATTATATCTTACCATGAAACATAGAAATGTGATGCGATATCGCGTTTTAAGAAGCATTAGAACTCTACTGCTACGATACGCAGATATCTGCAAACGCTATTTCCTAGCGAGGAAGTGTCGCATTCACATTCATTTGAAGTGTAGACGAGGAATACATAACACTTCGCAAATCATATTATATCTTACCATGAAACATAGAAATGAAATGCGATATCGCGTTTTAAGAAGCATTAGAACTCTATTGCTACGATACCTAGACATCTGCAGACGCTATTTCCTAGAAGGAAGTGTCGCATTTACATTCATTTGAAGTGTAGACGAGGGATACATGACACTTCGCAAATCATTTTATATCTTACCATGATACATAGAAATGAGATGCGATATCGCGTTTTAAGAAGCATTAGAAATCTATTGCTACGATAGGTAGATATCTGCAAACACTATTCCCTTACAAGGAAGTGTCGCATTTACATTCATTTGAAGTGTAGACGAGGAATACATAACACTTCGCAAATCATATTATATCTTACCATGAAACATAGAAATCAGATGCGATATCGCGTTTTAAGAAGCAGTAGATCTCTATTGCTACGATACCTTGACATCTGCAGACGTTATTTCCTAGCAAGGAAGTGTCGCATTTACATTCATTTGAAGTGTAGACGAGGAATACATGACACCTCGCAAATCATATTATATCTTACCATGAAATATAGAAATGAGATGCGATATCGCGTTTTAAGAAGCATTAGAAATCTATTGCTACGATACGTAGACATCTGCAGACGCTATTTCCTAGAAGGAAGTGTCGCATTTACATTCATTTGAAGTGTAGACGAGGGATACATGACACTTCGCATATCATTTTATATCTTACCATGATACATAGAAATGAGATGCGATATCGCGTTTTAAGAAGCATTAGAAATCTATTGCTACGATAGGTAGACATCTGCAAACGCTATTCCCTTACAAGGAAGTGTCGCATTTACATTCATTTGAAGTGTAGACGAGGAATACATAACACTTCGCAAATCATATTATATCTTACCATGAAACATAGAAATGAGATGCGATATCGCGTTTTAAGAAGCATTAGATCTCTATTGCTACGATACCTAGACATCTGCAAACGCTATTTCCTAGCGAGGAAGTGTCGCATTCACATTCATTTGAAGTGTAGACGAGGAATACATAACACTTCGCAAATCATATTATATCTTACCATGAAACATAGAAATGAGATGCGATATCGCGTTCTAAGAAGCATTAGAACACTACTGCTACGATAGGTAGACATTTGCAAACGCTATTTCCTTGCAAGGAAGTGTCGCATTTACATTCAATTGAAGTGTAGACGAGGAATACATAACACTTCGCAAATCATATTATATCTTATCATGAAACATAGAAGTGTAATGCGATATCGCGTTTTAAGAAGCATTAGAACTCTATTGCTACGATACCTAGACATCTGCAGACGCTATTTCCTAGCAAGGAAGTGTAGCATTTACATTCATTTGAAGTGTAGACGAGGAATACATGACACTTCGCAAATCATATTATTCCTTACCATGAAACATAGAAATGAGATGCGATATCGCGCTTTAAGAAGCACTAGAAAGCTATTGCTACGATACGCAGGTATCTGCAAACGCTATTTCCTTGCAAGGAAGTGTCGCATTTACATTCATTTGAAGTGTAGACGAGGAATACAGGACACTTTGCAAATCATATTATATCTTACCATGAAATATAGAAATGAGATGCGATATCGCGTTTTAAGAAGCATTAGAACTCTATTGCCACGATAGGTAGACGTTTGCAAACGCTATTTCCTTGCAAGGAAGTGTCGCATTTACATTCATTTGAAGTGTAGACGAGGAATACATGACACTTCGCAAATCATATTATATCTTACCATGAAACATAGAAATGAGATGCGATATCGCGTTTTAAGGAGCATTAGAACTCTATTGCTACGATACCTAGACATCTGCAGACACTATTTCCTTGCAAGGAAGTGTCGCATTTACATTCATTTGAATCGTAGACGAGGAATGCATAACACTTCGCAATGAATATTACATCTTACCATGAAACATAGATATGAGATGCAATATCTCGTTTTAAGAAGCATTTGAACTCTATTGCTTCGATACGTAGACATATGCAAACGCTATTTCCTTGCAAGGAAGTGTCGCATTTACATGCATTTGAAATGTAGACGAGGAATACATGACACTTCGCAAATCATATTATATCTTACCATGAAACATAGAAATGAGATGCGATATCGCGTTTTAAGAATCATAAGAACTCTATTGCTACGATACGTAGACATCTGCAAACGCTATTTCCTTGCAAGCAAGTGTCGCATTTCATTCATGTGAAGTGTAGACGAGGAATACATGACACTTCGCAAATCATATTATATCTTACCATGAAACATAGAAATGAGATGCGATATCGCGTTTTAAGAAGCAGCAGAAATCCATTGCTACGATACGTAGACATCTGCAAATGCTATTGTCACGTCTCGGGTCGCGGAAAACTAACCGTTGGCCGGAGCGACACGCAGCCTCGAACGGTTTCGGCTCGCACAATTGCGTCGAAGACCGGGTTCTTTTTGACTCGCGGAACACGGATCGAGGAAGCCACGGACGCGGATAAGAAAATGTTCACTTACCTTTGAATTCTGGATTGTTGCTAATGTTTAATACCCTTCTTCCAGGTATCGTCGTCGGCGCGGATCGTCCTGGGGTAAGGAACCAGCGTACGGACTGCGAGGCGGAATCGTCAGCGGAACGAGTACCCAGGTAGGCTGCTCTCGAGTGCGGATCGGCGATGGATGCGGCGATGCTGGACGGCTGTGCGGCCGGTGTGCAGCGGAAGGAGAGACGGTGCAGAGATGTATGTACGAGGTGACTGTTGCACCAATGTATTCGCGCACCAATGAACGTATGAAGTTTTTCCTTCCCGCGCGACGAGTTCGTTTGTGTGTACCGGAACGAGGCATTCGAGTCGGATTCCAAATGTCCAGATACGGGTCCACTAAGCGGCGGTCCGCTCTAGTTTGCCGGTCCAGAAATATGGAAAATCGACAGAGATCCTTGCTTTAGTCTCGCTGTGGGTCGATACAGCTAAGCGGCGGTCCGCTCTAACTGGTCGGTTACCAAGTTTGACTAAAGGTCAGAGCGAATGATCACGAAGGCGCGAGAACTCGTGGAAAACTTCGGAATAAATGGATTTATAACGATAATAAAAGAAAGGAATGTTTCGAATAACGAGAATTGTAAGTACTGGTAAAAATAAAGTATATTCTAAAATAAAACTAAGCTTACACTGTTACTTCCCTATGCTAAAGATGACTAAGTTCTAGAATTCGATGATTTAGAATATAATTATAGTTAAAGTTTGGATTTTAAGTTGAATTTGAGTTTGAGTTGGAATAGTAGAATTAGAGTTTGGATTAGTGATTCGAATTGAGAGAGGTCCGCTCGCTTGGAGCGGATGGCTCGAACTGACTCTCAACTCGCGAGCACGCGACCTCCTCGGATCGCGAGGCGCGCGAGTCGCGGGGCGCCAGAGTGGGGTGGACGCTCGGCCCGCGGAGTGGGATGGACGGTCGAGGTGGGGCGCGCTTGTTCAGCGTGAGTCACGCGCGTCGGGCGCTCGCTTGCGCGCTTTGTGTCACGTCCCGAGGTGCGGTTGCGCTCGCAACGGTGGCACAAAGTCGTAACCGTTCCCGAAAGTAACGCGAATTGCGTCCGGACCGGGTTCGTTGGCGTTTCGAACTCGATAAAACGGTAATTAACACTAAACTTACGTTGCGAAGGCTTGATTCCGCTGTCTGATTTCTCTTTCCAGGTACCTGGAGCGCCTTGGATCCGCAACCGGGATGGCGGCGGCGTACGGCTGGAACGGAGGTACGTCTACGGGAATAAGCGTCCAGGCGGGTTGACTCCGGCTGGCAGGTATCGGCGTTTGGCCCTGACGATTGGCGACTCGTACGGGTCGTGCGGCGAAGGAAACCTCCTTCACAGGAACCAGGACTCGAACGTAGGAAATTGAATATTCTGGTGCATCACCCACGTATTCCCGAGCGAGACGACGAATGAACTCTCTCCTCCCCGCGCGTCGTGTACGCTTTGTCGGAGGTGCAAGGCTCATCGAGAATACTTGAACTTCGGTTGAATACGGCACGGCTAAGCGTTGGTTCGCTCTAGCTTACCGGGATCGACCTGGGCGCAAGATATTCTGTACACGGTAGAAGTGAGGATGGAGCAACTAAGCGCTGGTTCGCTCTAGTCGTCGAGCCTCAAGACTATCGCAGATGAGATATGGAATTAGAATAATCGCGAGCGTACCCGTGGATTAGAATTAAGGAATTGTATTCGAACTCGAATAAAGATACTTTGAATCTGGTAAAAATAAACTATATTCTATGATTTCACTATACTAGATACACTTGACTAAATTCTAAGTTACTGACTAACGATTACAATGAGAATTAGAAATAGTATGAAGTATCGAATGGACTCCGCTATGGGAGTATGGATAGAGACGAATGCATTAGAGCTAATTGCTCGTTGCGAATGAGCCTATTGCTCGGATCGGAAGTGCATCGTTCGGATGCTGGATTAGAACTCCTCGGTTCGGAGATGGGTTAGCAACTCTCCGGTTCGGAGATGAGATGGGAACTGACTCTCGGATCTCGTGTCCGCGACCTCCTCGGGTCGCGCGGCGCGCGAGTCGTTGGGCCCTCGCGGTGGGGCGGACGGTCGGAGTAGGGCGGCCGCTCGGCCCTCGTGGTGGGGCGGCCGTTCGGAGTGGGGCGCGGCCCGCGTTAAGCGTGAGCCGCGAGCGTCGAGTGTGCGCGCGAGTGCAACGGAACATAACCGTGCATGAATAAAATATATACATATATTTACTTAAATCTAGGTGTGTGTTGGTGTGTATGTACATATATGAGTAGTGTGCTTATTCTAATCCCACATGTACGAGAAGTACGTATAGGGCTTCGTGATCGCTGGGGATTCGACCCAGTATGTGTCGGAGGGCTCCTCGCCATCGTAATACGGGGTGAAGTCCTCCTCCTCGTGTGTGGAGATCGCGCGTGGGCGCGGCATGCTGCATCCTTCTTCCCTCTCGTACCTTTGTCTCCTTCTGTAGGGACGGCGAGTCGGCGGGTGGCCCGTGTGCAGGGGCTCCGGATACGGATGCTGGGGATGATGAGGTGGACGCCGGAGGGTGGCAGGCGGTACGCCTGACGTTACACCATGAAACATAGAAATGTGATGCGATATCGCGTTTTAAGAAGCATTTGAACTCTATTGCTTCGATACGTAGACATATGCAAACGCTATTTCCTTGCAAGGAAGTGTCGCATTTACATGCATTTGAAATGTAGACGAGGAATACATGACACTTCGCAAATCATATTATATCTTACCATGAAACATAGAAATGAGATGCGATATCGCGTTTTAAGAATCATAAGAACTCTATTGCTTCGATACGTAGACATCTGCAAACGCTATTTCCTTGCAAGAAAGTGTCGCATTTACATTCATTTGATGTGTAGACGAGGAATACATAACACTTCGCAAATCATATTATATCTTACCATGAAACATAGAAATGTGATGCGATATCGCGTTTTAAGAAGCATTAGAACTCTACTGCTACGATACGCAGATATCTGCAAACGCTATTTCCTAGCGAGGAAGTGTCGCATTCACATTCATTTGAAGTGTAGACGAGGAATACATAACACTTCGCAAATCATATTATATCTTACCATGAAACATAGAAATGAAATGCGATATCGCGTTTTAAGAAGCATTAGAACTCTATTGCTACGATACCTAGACATCTGCAGACGCTATTTCCTAGAAGGAAGTGTCGCATTTACATTCATTTGAAGTGTAGACGAGGGATACATGACACTTCGCAAATCATTTTATATCTTACCATGATACATAGAAATGAGATGCGATATCGCGTTTTAAGAAGCATTAGAAATCTATTGCTACGATAGGTAGATATCTGCAAACACTATTCCCTTACAAGGAAGTGTCGCATTTACATTCATTTGAAGTGTAGACGAGGAATACATAACACTTCGCAAATCATATTATATCTTACCATGAAACATAGAAATCAGATGCGATATCGCGTTTTAAGAAGCAGTAGATCTCTATTGCTACGATACCTTGACATCTGCAGACGTTATTTCCTAGCAAGGAAGTGTCGCATTTACATTCATTTGAAGTGTAGACGAGGAATACATGACACCTCGCAAATCATATTATATCTTACCATGAAATATAGAAATGAGATGCGATATCGCGTTTTAAGAAGCATTAGAAATCTATTGCTACGATACGTAGACATCTGCAGACGCTATTTCCTAGAAGGAAGTGTCGCATTTACATTCATTTGAAGTGTAGACGAGGGATACATGACACTTCGCATATCATTTTATATCTTACCATGATACATAGAAATGAGATGCGATATCGCGTTTTAAGAAGCATTAGAAATCTATTGCTACGATAGGTAGACATCTGCAAACGCTATTCCCTTACAAGGAAGTGTCGCATTTACATTCATTTGAAGTGTAGACGAGGAATACATAACACTTCGCAAATCATATTATATCTTACCATGAAACATAGAAATGAGATGCGATATCGCGTTTTAAGAAGCATTAGATCTCTATTGCTACGATACCTAGACATCTGCAAACGCTATTTCCTAGCGAGGAAGTGTCGCATTCACATTCATTTGAAGTGTAGACGAGGAATACATAACACTTCGCAAATCATATTATATCTTACCATGAAACATAGAAATGAGATGCGATATCGCGTTCTAAGAAGCATTAGAACACTACTGCTACGATAGGTAGACATTTGCAAACGCTATTTCCTTGCAAGGAAGTGTCGCATTTACATTCAATTGAAGTGTAGACGAGGAATACATAACACTTCGCAAATCATATTATATCTTATCATGAAACATAGAAGTGTAATGCGATATCGCGTTTTAAGAAGCATTAGAACTCTATTGCTACGATACCTAGACATCTGCAGACGCTATTTCCTAGCAAGGAAGTGTAGCATTTACATTCATTTGAAGTGTAGACGAGGAATACATGACACTTCGCAAATCATATTATTCCTTACCATGAAACATAGAAATGAGATGCGATATCGCGCTTTAAGAAGCACTAGAAAGCTATTGCTACGATACGCAGGTATCTGCAAACGCTATTTCCTTGCAAGGAAGTGTCGCATTTACATTCATTTGAAGTGTAGACGAGGAATACAGGACACTTTGCAAATCATATTATATCTTACCATGAAATATAGAAATGAGATGCGATATCGCGTTTTAAGAAGCATTAGAACTCTATTGCCACGATAGGTAGACGTTTGCAAACGCTATTTCCTTGCAAGGAAGTGTCGCATTTACATTCATTTGAAGTGTAGACGAGGAATACATGACACTTCGCAAATCATATTATATCTTACCATGAAACATAGAAATGAGATGCGATATCGCGTTTTAAGGAGCATTAGAACTCTATTGCTACGATACCTAGACATCTGCAGACACTATTTCCTTGCAAGGAAGTGTCGCATTTACATTCATTTGAATCGTAGACGAGGAATGCATAACACTTCGCAATGAATATTACATCTTACCATGAAACATAGATATGAGATGCAATATCTCGTTTTAAGAAGCATTTGAACTCTATTGCTTCGATACGTAGACATATGCAAACGCTATTTCCTTGCAAGGAAGTGTCGCATTTACATGCATTTGAAATGTAGACGAGGAATACATGACACTTCGCAAATCATATTATATCTTACCATGAAACATAGAAATGAGATGCGATATCGCGTTTTAAGAATCATAAGAACTCTATTGCTACGATACGTAGACATCTGCAAACGCTATTTCCTTGCAAGCAAGTGTCGCATTTCATTCATGTGAAGTGTAGACGAGGAATACATGACACTTCGCAAATCATATTATATCTTACCATGAAACATAGAAATGAGATGCGATATCGCGTTTTAAGAAGCAGCAGAAATCCATTGCTACGATACGTAGACATCTGCAAATGCTATTGTCACGTCTCGGGTCGCGGAAAACTAACCGTTGGCCGGAGCGACACGCAGCCTCGAACGGTTTCGGCTCGCACAATTGCGTCGAAGACCGGGTTCTTTTTGACTCGCGGAACACGGATCGAGGAAGCCACGGACGCGGATAAGAAAATGTTCACTTACCTTTGAATTCTGGATTGTTGCTAATGTTTAATACCCTTCTTCCAGGTATCGTCGTCGGCGCGGATCGTCCTGGGGTAAGGAACCAGCGTACGGACTGCGAGGCGGAATCGTCAGCGGAACGAGTACCCAGGTAGGCTGCTCTCGAGTGCGGATCGGCGATGGATGCGGCGATGCTGGACGGCTGTGCGGCCGGTGTGCAGCGGAAGGAGAGACGGTGCAGAGATGTATGTACGAGGTGACTGTTGCACCAATGTATTCGCGCACCAATGAACGTATGAAGTTTTTCCTTCCCGCGCGACGAGTTCGTTTGTGTGTACCGGAACGAGGCATTCGAGTCGGATTCCAAATGTCCAGATACGGGTCCACTAAGCGGCGGTCCGCTCTAGTTTGCCGGTCCAGAAATATGGAAAATCGACAGAGATCCTTGCTTTAGTCTCGCTGTGGGTCGATACAGCTAAGCGGCGGTCCGCTCTAACTGGTCGGTTACCAAGTTTGACTAAAGGTCAGAGCGAATGATCACGAAGGCGCGAGAACTCGTGGAAAACTTCGGAATAAATGGATTTATAACGATAATAAAAGAAAGGAATGTTTCGAATAACGAGAATTGTAAGTACTGGTAAAAATAAAGTATATTCTAAAATAAAACTAAGCTTACACTGTTACTTCCCTATGCTAAAGATGACTAAGTTCTAGAATTCGATGATTTAGAATATAATTATAGTTAAAGTTTGGATTTTAAGTTGAATTTGAGTTTGAGTTGGAATAGTAGAATTAGAGTTTGGATTAGTGATTCGAATTGAGAGAGGTCCGCTCGCTTGGAGCGGATGGCTCGAACTGACTCTCAACTCGCGAGCACGCGACCTCCTCGGATCGCGAGGCGCGCGAGTCGCGGGGCGCCAGAGTGGGGTGGACGCTCGGCCCGCGGAGTGGGATGGACGGTCGAGGTGGGGCGCGCTTGTTCAGCGTGAGTCACGCGCGTCGGGCGCTCGCTTGCGCGCTTTGTGTCACGTCCCGAGGTGCGGTTGCGCTCGCAACGGTGGCACAAAGTCGTAACCGTTCCCGAAAGTAACGCGAATTGCGTCCGGACCGGGTTCGTTGGCGTTTCGAACTCGATAAAACGGTAATTAACACTAAACTTACGTTGCGAAGGCTTGATTCCGCTGTCTGATTTCTCTTTCCAGGTACCTGGAGCGCCTTGGATCCGCAACCGGGATGGCGGCGGCGTACGGCTGGAACGGAGGTACGTCTACGGGAATAAGCGTCCAGGCGGGTTGACTCCGGCTGGCAGGTATCGGCGTTTGGCCCTGACGATTGGCGACTCGTACGGGTCGTGCGGCGAAGGAAACCTCCTTCACAGGAACCAGGACTCGAACGTAGGAAATTGAATATTCTGGTGCATCACCCACGTATTCCCGAGCGAGACGACGAATGAACTCTCTCCTCCCCGCGCGTCGTGTACGCTTTGTCGGAGGTGCAAGGCTCATCGAGAATACTTGAACTTCGGTTGAATACGGCACGGCTAAGCGTTGGTTCGCTCTAGCTTACCGGGATCGACCTGGGCGCAAGATATTCTGTACACGGTAGAAGTGAGGATGGAGCAACTAAGCGCTGGTTCGCTCTAGTCGTCGAGCCTCAAGACTATCGCAGATGAGATATGGAATTAGAATAATCGCGAGCGTACCCGTGGATTAGAATTAAGGAATTGTATTCGAACTCGAATAAAGATACTTTGAATCTGGTAAAAATAAACTATATTCTATGATTTCACTATACTAGATACACTTGACTAAATTCTAAGTTACTGACTAACGATTACAATGAGAATTAGAAATAGTATGAAGTATCGAATGGACTCCGCTATGGGAGTATGGATAGAGACGAATGCATTAGAGCTAATTGCTCGTTGCGAATGAGCCTATTGCTCGGATCGGAAGTGCATCGTTCGGATGCTGGATTAGAACTCCTCGGTTCGGAGATGGGTTAGCAACTCTCCGGTTCGGAGATGAGATGGGAACTGACTCTCGGATCTCGTGTCCGCGACCTCCTCGGGTCGCGCGGCGCGCGAGTCGCTGGGCCCTCGCGGTGGGGCGGACGGTCGGAGTAGGGCGGCCGCTCGGCCCTCGTGGTGGGGCGGCCGTTCGGAGTGGGGCGCGGCCCGCGTTAAGCGTGAGCCGCGAGCGTCGAGTGTGCGCGCGAGTGCAACGGAACATAACCGTGCATGAATAAAATATATACATATATTTACTTAAATCTAGGTGTGTGTTGGTGTGTATGTACATATATGAGTAGTGTGCTTATTCTAATCCCACATGTACGAGAAGTACGTATAGGGCTTCGTGATCGCTGGGGATTCGACCCAGTATGTGTCGGAGGGCTCCTCGCCATCGTAATACGGGGTGAAGTCCTCCTCCTCGTGTGTGGAGATCGCGCGTGGGCGCGGCATGCTGCATCCTTCTTCCCTCTCGTACCTTTGTCTCCTTCTGTAGGGACGGCGAGTCGGCGGGTGGCCCGTGTGCAGGGGCTCCGGATACGGATGCTGGGGATGATGAGGTGGACGCCGGAGGGTGGCAGGCGGTACGCCTGACGTTACACCATGAAACATAGAAATGTGATGCGATATCGCGTTTTAAGAAGCATTAGAACTCTATTTCTACGATACCTAGACATCAGCAGACGCTATTTGCTTGCAAGAAAGTGTCGCATTTACATCCATTTGAAGTGTAGACGAGGAATACATGACACTTCGCAAATCATATTATATCTTACCATGAAACATAGAAATGAGATGCGATATCGCGTTTTAAGAAGCATTAGAAAGCTATTGCTAACGATACGTAGACATCTGCAAACGCTATTTCCTAGCGAGGAAGTATCGCATTCACATTCATTTGAAGTGTAGACGAGGAATACATAACACTTCGCAAATCATGTTATATCTTACCATGAAACATAGAAATGAGATGCGACATCGCGTTTTAAGAAGCACTAGAAAGCTATTGCTACGATACGTAGACATCTGCAAACGCCATTTCCTAGCGAGGAAGTATCGCATTCACATTCATTTGAAGTGTAGACGAGGAATACATAACACTTCGCAAATCATGTTATATCTTACCATGAAACATAGAAATGAGATGCGATATCGCGTTTTAAGAATCATATGAACTCTATTGCTACGATACGTAGACATCTGCAATCGCTATTTCCTAGCAAGGAAGTGTCGCATTTACATTCATTTGAAGTGTGGACGAGGAATACATGACACTTCGCAAATCATATTATATCTTACCATGAAACATAGAAATGAGATGCGATATCGCGTTTTAAGAAGCATCAGAAATCCATTGCTACGATACGTAGACATCTGCAAACGCTATTTCCTTGCAAGAAAGTGTCGCATTTACTTTCATTTGAATCGTAGACGAGGAATGCATAACACTTCGCAATGAATATTATATCTTACCATGAAACATAGAAATGAGATGCGATATCGCGTTTTAAGAAGCATTAGAACTCTATTGCTACGATACCTAGACATCTGCAGACGCTACTTCCTAGCAAGGAAGTGTCGCATTTACATCCATTTGAAGTGTGGACGAGGATCACATGACACTTCGCAAATCATATTATATCTTACCATGAAACATAGAAATGAGATGCGATATCGCGTTTTAAGAAGCATCAGAAATCCATTGCTACGATACGTAGACATCTGCAAACGCTATTTCCTTGCAAGAAAGTGTCGCATTTACTTTCATTTCAATCGTAGACGAGGAATGCATAACACTTCGCAATGAATATTATATCTTACCATGAAACATAGAAATGAGATGCGATATCGCGTTTTAAGAAGCATTAGAACTCTATTGCTACGATACGTAGACATCTGCGAACGCTATTTTCTTGCAAGGAAGTGTCACATTTACATTCATTTGAAGTGTAGAAGAGGAATACATGACACTTCGCAAATCATATTATATCTTACCATGAAACATAGAAATGAGATGCAATATCTCGTTTTAAGAAACATTTGAAATCTATTGCTTCGATACGTAGACATCTGCAAACGCTATTTCCTAGCAAGGAAGTGTCGCATTTACATTCATTTGATGTGTAGACGAGGAGTACATAACACTTCGCAAATCATATTATATCTTACCATGAAACATAGAAATGAGATGCAATATCGCGTTTTAAGAAGCATCAGAAATCCATTGCTACGATACGTAGACATCTGCAAACGCTAATTCCTTGCAAGGAAGTGTCGCATTTACATTCATTTGATGTGTAGACGAGGAATACATAACACTTCGCAAATCATATTATATCTTACCATGAAACATAGAAATGGGATGCGATATCGCGTTTTAAGAAGCATTAGAACTCTACTGCTACGATACGTAGACATCTGCAAACGCTATTTCCTAGCGAGGAAGTGTCGCATTCACATTCATTTGAAGTGTAGACGAGGAATACATAACACTCCGCAAATCATATTATATTTTACCATGAAACATAGAAATGTGATGCGATATCGCGTTTTAAGAATCATAAGAACTCTATTGTTACGATACGTAGAAATCTGCAAACGCTATTTCCTTGCAAGGAAGTGTCGCATTTACATTCAGTTGATGTGTAGACGAGGAATACATAACACATCGCAAATCATATTATATCTTACCATGAAACATAGAAATGAGATGCGATATCGCGTTTTAAGAAGCATTAGAACTCTATTGCTACGATACGTAGACATCTGCAAACGCTATTTCCTTCCAAGGAAGTGTCGCATTTACATTCATTTGAAGTGTAGACGAGGAATACATGACACTTCGCAAATCATATTATATCTTACCATGAAACATAGAAATGAGATGCGATATCGCGTTTTAAGATGCAGCAGAAATCCATTGCTACGATACGTAGACATCAGCAAACGCTATTTGCTTGCAAGAAAGTGTCGCATTTACATTCATTTGAAGTGTAGACGACGGATATATAACACTTCGCAAATCATATTATACCTTACCATGAAACATAGAAATGAGATGCGATATCGCGTTTTAAGAATCATAAGAACTCTATTGCTACGATACGTAGATATCTGCAAACGCTAATTCCTTCCAAGGAAGTGTCGCATTTACATTCATTTGAAGTGTAGACGAGGAATACATGACACTTCGCAAATCATATTATATCTTACCATGAAACATAGAAATGAGATGCGATATCGCGATTTAAGAAGCATAAGAAATCTATTGCTACGATACGTAGACATCTGCAAACGCTATTCCCTAGCAAGGAAGTGTCGCATTCACATTCATTTGAAGTGTAGACGAAGAATACATAACACTTCGCAAATCATATTATATCTTACCATGAAACATAGAAATGAGATGCGATATCGCGCTTTAAGAATCATAAGAACTCTATTGCTACGATACGTAGATATCTGCAAACGCTATTTCCTTGCAAAGAAGTGTCGCACTTACATTCATTTGATATGTAGACGAGGAATACATAATACTTCGCAAATCATATTATATCTTACCATGAAACATAGAAACGAGATGCGATATCGCGTTTTAAGAAGCATTAGAACACTATTGCTACGATAGGTAGACATTTGCAAACGCTATTTCCTTGCAAGGAAGTGTTGCATTTTCATTCATTTGAAGTGTAGACGAGGAATAAATAACACTTCGCAAATCATATTATATCTTACCATGAAACATAGAAATGAGATGCGATATCGCGTTTTAAGAATCTTAAGAACTCTATTGTTACGAAACGTAGACATCTGCAAACGCTATTTCCTTGCAAGGAAGTGTCGCATTTACATTCATTTGAAGTGTGGACGAGGAATACATAACACTTCGCAAATCATATTATATCTTACCATGAAACATAGGAATGAGATGTGATATCGCGTTTTAAGAAGCATTTGAACACCATTGCTTCGATACGTAGACATCTGCAAACGCTAACGCCTTGCAAGGAAGTGTCGCATTTACATTCATTTGATGTGTAGACGAGGAATACATGACACTTCGCAAATCATATTATATCTTATCATGAAACATAGAAATGAGATGCGATATCGCGCTTTAAGAAGCATTAGAAAGCTATTGCTACGATACGTAGACATCTGCAAACGCTATTTCCTCCCAAGGAAGTGTCTCATTTACATTCATTTGAAGTGTAGACGAGGAATACATGACACTTCGCAAATCATATTATATCTTACCATGAAGCATAGAAATGAGATGCGATATCGCGTTTTAAGAATCATAAGAACTCTATTGCTACGATACGTAGACATCTGCAAACGCTACTTCCTTGCAAGGAAGTGTCGCATTTACATTCATTTGAAGTGTGGACGTGGAATACATGACACTTCGCATATCATATTATATCTTACCATGAAACATAGAAATGAGATGCGATATCGCGTTTTAAGAAGCATCAGAAATCCATTGCTACGAGACTTAGACATCTGCAAACGCTATTTCCTTGCAAGAAAGTGTCGCATTTACATTCATTTGAAGTGTAGACGAGGAATACATAACACTTCCCAAATCATATTATACCTTACCATGAAACATAGAAATGAGATGCGATATCGCGTTTTAAGAAGCATTAGAACTCTACTGCTACGATACGCAGACATCTGCAAACGCTATTTCCTAGCGAGGAAGTGTCACATTCACATTCGTTTGAAGTGTAGACGAGGAATACATAACACTTCGCAAATCATATTATATCCTACCATGAAACGTAAAAATGAGATGCAATATAGCGTTCTAAGAATCATAAGAACTCTATTGCTACGATACGTACACATCTGCAAACGCTATTTCCTTGCAAGGAAGTGTCGCATTTACATTCATTTGAATCGTAGACGAGGAATGCATAACACTTCGCAAATCATATTATATCTTACCATGAAACATAGAAATGAGATGCGATATCGCGTTTTAAGAAGCATTAGAACTCTATTGCTACGATACGTAGACATCTGCAAACGCTATTTCCTTGCAAGGAAGTTTCGCATTTACTTTCATTTGAATCGTGGATGAGGCATACATGACACTTCGCAAATCATACTATATCTTACCATGAAACATAGAAATGAGATCCGATATCGCGTTTTAAGAATCATAAGAACTCTATTGTTACGAAACGTAGACATCTGCAAACGCTATTTCCTTGCAAGGAAGTGTCGCATTTACATTCATTTGAAGTGTGGACGAGGAATACATAACACTTCGCAAATCATACTATATCTTACCATGAAACATAGAAATGAGATCCGATATCGCGTTTTAAGAATCATAAGAACTCTATTGCTACGATACGTAGACATCTGCAAACGCTATTTCCTTGCAAGGAAGTGTCGCATTTACATTCATTTGATGTGTAGACGAGGAATACATAACACTTCGCAAATCATATTATATCTTACCATGAAACATAGAAATGTGATGCGATATCGCGTTTTAAGAAGCATTAGAACTCTACTGCTACGATACGCAGATATCTGCAAACGCTATTTCCTAGCGAGGAAGTGTCGCATTCACATTCATTTGAAGTGTAGACGAGGAATACATAACACTTCGCAAATCATATTATATCTTACCATGAAACATAGAAATGAAATGCGATATCGCGTTTAAGAAGCATTAGAACTCTATTGCTACGATACCTAGACATCTGCAGACGCTATTTCCTAGAAGGAAGTGTCGCATTTACATTCATTTGAAGTGTAGACGAGGGATACATGACACTTCGCAAATCATTTTATATCTTACCATGATACATAGAAATGAGATGCGATATCGCGTTTTAAGAAGCATTAGAAATCTATTGCTACGATAGGTAGATATCTGCAAACACTATTCCCTTACAAGGAAGTGTCGCATTTACATTCATTTGAAGTGTAGACGAGGAATACATAACACTTCGCAAATCATATTATATCTTACCATGAAACATAGAAATCAGATGCGATATCGCGTTTTAAGAAGCAGTAGATCTCTATTGCTACGATACCTTGACATCTGCAGACGTTATTTCCTAGCAAGGAAGTGTCGCATTTACATTCATTTGAAGTGTAGACGAGGAATACATGACACCTCGCAAATCATATTATATCTTACCATGAAATATAGAAATGAGATGCGATATCGCGTTTTAAGAAGCATTAGAAATCTATTGCTACGATACGTAGACATCTGCAGACGCTATTTCCTAGAAGGAAGTGTCGCATTTACATTCATTTGAAGTGTAGACGAGGGATACATGACACTTCGCATATCATTTTATATCTTACCATGATACATAGAAATGAGATGCGATATCGCGTTTTAAGAAGCATTAGAAATCTATTGCTACGATAGGTAGACATCTGCAAACGCTATTCCCTTACAAGGAAGTGTCGCATTTACATTCATTTGAAGTGTAGACGAGGAATACATAACACTTCGCAAATCATATTATATCTTATCATGAAACATAGAAGTGTAATGCGATATCGCGTTTTAAGAAGCATTAGAACTCTATTGCTACGATACCTAGACATCTGCAGACGCTATTTCCTAGCAAGGAAGTGTAGCATTTACATTCATTTGAAGTGTAGACGAGGAATACATGACACTTCGCAAATCATATTATTCCTTACCATGAAACATAGAAATGAGATGCGATATCGCGTTCTAAGAAGCATTAGAACACTACTGCTACGATAGGTAGACATTTGCAAACGCTATTTCCTTGCAAGGAAGTGTCGCATTTACATTCAATTGAAGTGTAGACGAGGAATACATAACACTTCGCAAATCATATTATATCTTATCATGAAACATAGAAGTGTAATGCGATATCGCGTTTTAAGAAGCATTAGAACTCTATTGCTACGATACCTAGACATCTGCAGACGCTATTTCCTAGCAAGGAAGTGTAGCATTTACATTCATTTGAAGTGTAGACGAGGAATACATGACACTTCGCAAATCATATTATTCCTTACCATGAAACATAGAAATGAGATGCGATATCGCGCTTTAAGAAGCACTAGAAAGCTATTGCTACGATACGCAGGTATCTGCAAACGCTATTTCCTTGCAAGGAAGTGTCGCATTTACATTCATTTGAAGTGTAGACGAGGAATACAGGACACTTTGCAAATCATATTATATCTTACCATGAAATATAGAAATGAGATGCGATATCGCGTTTTAAGAAGCATTAGAACTCTATTGCCACGATAGGTAGACGTTTGCAAACGCTATTTCCTTGCAAGGAAGTGTCGCATTTACATTCATTTGAAGTGTAGACGAGGAATACATGACACTTCGCAAATCATATTATATCTTACCATGAAACATAGAAATGAGATGCGATATCGCGTTTTAAGGAGCATTAGAACTCTATTGCTACGATACCTAGACATCTGCAGACACTATTTCCTTGCAAGGAAGTGTCGCATTTACATTCATTTGAATCGTAGACGAGGAATGCATAACACTTCGCAATGAATATTACATCTTACCATGAAACATAGATATGAGATGCAATATCTCGTTTTAAGAAGCATTTGAACTCTATTGCTTCGATACGTAGACATATGCAAACGCTATTTCCTTGCAAGGAAGTGTCGCATTTACATGCATTTGAAATGTAGACGAGGAATACATGACACTTCGCAAATCATATTATATCTTACCATGAAACATAGAAATGAGATGCGATATCGCGTTTTAAGAATCATAAGAACTCTATTGCTACGATACGTAGACATCTGCAAACGCTATTTCCTTGCAAGCAAGTGTCGCATTTCATTCATGTGAAGTGTAGACGAGGAATACATGACACTTCGCAAATCATATTATATCTTACCATGAAACATAGAAATGAGATGCGATATCGCGTTTTAAGAAGCAGCAGAAATCCATTGCTACGATACGTAGACATCTGCAAATGCTATTGTCACGTCTCGGGTCGCGGAAAACTAACCGTTGGCCGGAGCGACACGCAGCCTCGAACGGTTTCGGCTCGCACAATTGCGTCGAAGACCGGGTTCTTTTTGACTCGCGGAACACGGATCGAGGAAGCCACGGACGCGGATAAGAAAATGTTCACTTACCTTTGAATTCTGGATTGTTGCTAATGTTTAATACCCTTCTTCCAGGTATCGTCGTCGGCGCGGATCGTCCTGGGGTAAGGAACCAGCGTACGGACTGCGAGGCGGAATCGTCAGCGGAACGAGTACCCAGGTAGGCTGCTCTCGAGTGCGGATCGGCGATGGATGCGGCGATGCTGGACGGCTGTGCGGCCGGTGTGCAGCGGAAGGAGAGACGGTGCAGAGATGTATGTACGAGGTGACTGTTGCACCAATGTATTCGCGCACCAATGAACGTATGAAGTTTTTCCTTCCCGCGCGACGAGTTCGTTTGTGTGTACCGGAACGAGGCATTCGAGTCGGATTCCAAATGTCCAGATACGGGTCCACTAAGCGGCGGTCCGCTCTAGTTTGCCGGTCCAGAAATATGGAAAATCGACAGAGATCCTTGCTTTAGTCTCGCTGTGGGTCGATACAGCTAAGCGGCGGTCCGCTCTAACTGGTCGGTTACCAAGTTTGACTAAAGGTCAGAGCGAATGATCACGAAGGCGCGAGAACTCGTGGAAAACTTCGGAATAAATGGATTTATAACGATAATAAAAGAAAGGAATGTTTCGAATAACGAGAATTGTAAGTACTGGTAAAAATAAAGTATATTCTAAAATAAAACTAAGCTTACACTGTTACTTCCCTATGCTAAAGATGACTAAGTTCTAGAATTCGATGATTTAGAATATAATTATAGTTAAAGTTTGGATTTTAAGTTGAATTTGAGTTTGAGTTGGAATAGTAGAATTAGAGTTTGGATTAGTGATTCGAATTGAGAGAGGTCCGCTCGCTTGGAGCGGATGGCTCGAACTGACTCTCAACTCGCGAGCACGCGACCTCCTCGGATCGCGAGGCGCGCGAGTCGCGGGGCGCCAGAGTGGGGTGGACGCTCGGCCCGCGGAGTGGGATGGACGGTCGAGGTGGGGCGCGCTTGTTCAGCGTGAGTCACGCGCGTCGGGCGCTCGCTTGCGCGCTTTGTGTCACGTCCCGAGGTGCGGTTGCGCTCGCAACGGTGGCACAAAGTCGTAACCGTTCCCGAAAGTAACGCGAATTGCGTCCGGACCGGGTTCGTTGGCGTTTCGAACTCGATAAAACGGTAATTAACACTAAACTTACGTTGCGAAGGCTTGATTCCGCTGTCTGATTTCTCTTTCCAGGTACCTGGAGCGCCTTGGATCCGCAACCGGGATGGCGGCGGCGTACGGCTGGAACGGAGGTACGTCTACGGGAATAAGCGTCCAGGCGGGTTGACTCCGGCTGGCAGGTATCGGCGTTTGGCCCTGACGATTGGCGACTCGTACGGGTCGTGCGGCGAAGGAAACCTCCTTCACAGGAACCAGGACTCGAACGTAGGAAATTGAATATTCTGGTGCATCACCCACGTATTCCCGAGCGAGACGACGAATGAACTCTCTCCTCCCCGCGCGTCGTGTACGCTTTGTCGGAGGTGCAAGGCTCATCGAGAATACTTGAACTTCGGTTGAATACGGCACGGCTAAGCGTTGGTTCGCTCTAGCTTACCGGGATCGACCTGGGCGCAAGATATTCTGTACACGGTAGAAGTGAGGATGGAGCAACTAAGCGCTGGTTCGCTCTAGTCGTCGAGCCTCAAGACTATCGCAGATGAGATATGGAATTAGAATAATCGCGAGCGTACCCGTGGATTAGAATTAAGGAATTGTATTCGAACTCGAATAAAGATACTTTGAATCTGGTAAAAATAAACTATATTCTATGATTTCACTATACTAGATACACTTGACTAAATTCTAAGTTACTGACTAACGATTACAATGAGAATTAGAAATAGTATGAAGTATCGAATGGACTCCGCTATGGGAGTATGGATAGAGACGAATGCATTAGAGCTAATTGCTCGTTGCGAATGAGCCTATTGCTCGGATCGGAAGTGCATCGTTCGGATGCTGGATTAGAACTCCTCGGTTCGGAGATGGGTTAGCAACTCTCCGGTTCGGAGATGAGATGGGAACTGACTCTCGGATCTCGTGTCCGCGACCTCCTCGGGTCGCGCGGCGCGCGAGTCGCTGGGCCCTCGCGGTGGGGCGGACGGTCGGAGTAGGGCGGCCGCTCGGCCCTCGTGGTGGGGCGGCCGTTCGGAGTGGGGCGCGGCCCGCGTTAAGCGTGAGCCGCGAGCGTCGAGTGTGCGCGCGAGTGCAACGGAACATAACCGTGCATGAATAAAATATATACATATATTTACTTAAATCTAGGTGTGTGTTGGTGTGTATGTACATATATGAGTAGTGTGCTTATTCTAATCCCACATGTACGAGAAGTACGTATAGGGCTTCGTGATCGCTGGGGATTCGACCCAGTATGTGTCGGAGGGCTCCTCGCCATCGTAATACGGGGTGAAGTCCTCCTCCTCGTGTGTGGAGATCGCGCGTGGGCGCGGCATGCTGCATCCTTCTTCCCTCTCGTACCTTTGTCTCCTTCTGTAGGGACGGCGAGTCGGCGGGTGGCCCGTGTGCAGGGGCTCCGGATACGGATGCTGGGGATGATGAGGTGGACGCCGGAGGGTGGCAGGCGGTACGCCTGACGTTACACCATGAAACATAGAAATGTGATGCGATATCGCGTTTTAAGAAGCATTAGAACTCTATTTCTACGATACCTAGACATCAGCAGACGCTATTTGCTTGCAAGAAAGTGTCGCATTTACATCCATTTGAAGTGTAGACGAGGAATACATGACACTTCGCAAATCATATTATATCTTACCATGAAACATAGAAATGAGATGCGATATCGCGTTTTAAGAAGCATTAGAAAGCTATTGCTAACGATACGTAGACATCTGCAAACGCTATTTCCTAGCGAGGAAGTATCGCATTCACATTCATTTGAAGTGTAGACGAGGAATACATAACACTTCGCAAATCATGTTATATCTTACCATGAAACATAGAAATGAGATGCGACATCGCGTTTTAAGAAGCACTAGAAAGCTATTGCTACGATACGTAGACATCTGCAAACGCCATTTCCTAGCGAGGAAGTATCGCATTCACATTCATTTGAAGTGTAGACGAGGAATACATAACACTTCGCAAATCATGTTATATCTTACCATGAAACATAGAAATGAGATGCGATATCGCGTTTTAAGAATCATATGAACTCTATTGCTACGATACGTAGACATCTGCAATCGCTATTTCCTAGCAAGGAAGTGTCGCATTTACATTCATTTGAAGTGTGGACGAGGAATACATGACACTTCGCAAATCATATTATATCTTACCATGAAACATAGAAATGAGATGCGATATCGCGTTTTAAGAAGCATCAGAAATCCATTGCTACGATACGTAGACATCTGCAAACGCTATTTCCTTGCAAGAAAGTGTCGCATTTACTTTCATTTGAATCGTAGACGAGGAATGCATAACACTTCGCAATGAATATTATATCTTACCATGAAACATAGAAATGAGATGCGATATCGCGTTTTAAGAAGCATTAGAACTCTATTGCTACGATACCTAGACATCTGCAGACGCTACTTCCTAGCAAGGAAGTGTCGCATTTACATCCATTTGAAGTGTGGACGAGGATCACATGACACTTCGCAAATCATATTATATCTTACCATGAAACATAGAAATGAGATGCGATATCGCGTTTTAAGAAGCATCAGAAATCCATTGCTACGATACGTAGACATCTGCAAACGCTATTTCCTTGCAAGAAAGTGTCGCATTTACTTTCATTTCAATCGTAGACGAGGAATGCATAACACTTCGCAATGAATATTATATCTTACCATGAAACATAGAAATGAGATGCGATATCGCGTTTTAAGAAGCATTAGAACTCTATTGCTACGATACGTAGACATCTGCGAACGCTATTTTCTTGCAAGGAAGTGTCACATTTACATTCATTTGAAGTGTAGAAGAGGAATACATGACACTTCGCAAATCATATTATATCTTACCATGAAACATAGAAATGAGATGCAATATCTCGTTTTAAGAAACATTTGAAATCTATTGCTTCGATACGTAGACATCTGCAAACGCTATTTCCTAGCAAGGAAGTGTCGCATTTACATTCATTTGATGTGTAGACGAGGAGTACATAACACTTCGCAAATCATATTATATCTTACCATGAAACATAGAAATGAGATGCAATATCGCGTTTTAAGAAGCATCAGAAATCCATTGCTACGATACGTAGACATCTGCAAACGCTAATTCCTTGCAAGGAAGTGTCGCATTTACATTCATTTGATGTGTAGACGAGGAATACATAACACTTCGCAAATCATATTATATCTTACCATGAAACATAGAAATGGGATGCGATATCGCGTTTTAAGAAGCATTAGAACTCTACTGCTACGATACGTAGACATCTGCAAACGCTATTTCCTAGCGAGGAAGTGTCGCATTCACATTCATTTGAAGTGTAGACGAGGAATACATAACACTCCGCAAATCATATTATATTTTACCATGAAACATAGAAATGTGATGCGATATCGCGTTTTAAGAATCATAAGAACTCTATTGTTACGATACGTAGAAATCTGCAAACGCTATTTCCTTGCAAGGAAGTGTCGCATTTACATTCAGTTGATGTGTAGACGAGGAATACATAACACATCGCAAATCATATTATATCTTACCATGAAACATAGAAATGAGATGCGATATCGCGTTTTAAGAAGCATTAGAACTCTATTGCTACGATACGTAGACATCTGCAAACGCTATTTCCTTCCAAGGAAGTGTCGCATTTACATTCATTTGAAGTGTAGACGAGGAATACATGACACTTCGCAAATCATATTATATCTTACCATGAAACATAGAAATGAGATGCGATATCGCGTTTTAAGATGCAGCAGAAATCCATTGCTACGATACGTAGACATCAGCAAACGCTATTTGCTTGCAAGAAAGTGTCGCATTTACATTCATTTGAAGTGTAGACGACGGATATATAACACTTCGCAAATCATATTATACCTTACCATGAAACATAGAAATGAGATGCGATATCGCGTTTTAAGAATCATAAGAACTCTATTGCTACGATACGTAGATATCTGCAAACGCTAATTCCTTCCAAGGAAGTGTCGCATTTACATTCATTTGAAGTGTAGACGAGGAATACATGACACTTCGCAAATCATATTATATCTTACCATGAAACATAGAAATGAGATGCGATATCGCGATTTAAGAAGCATAAGAAATCTATTGCTACGATACGTAGACATCTGCAAACGCTATTCCCTAGCAAGGAAGTGTCGCATTCACATTCATTTGAAGTGTAGACGAAGAATACATAACACTTCGCAAATCATATTATATCTTACCATGAAACATAGAAATGAGATGCGATATCGCGCTTTAAGAATCATAAGAACTCTATTGCTACGATACGTAGATATCTGCAAACGCTATTTCCTTGCAAAGAAGTGTCGCACTTACATTCATTTGATATGTAGACGAGGAATACATAATACTTCGCAAATCATATTATATCTTACCATGAAACATAGAAACGAGATGCGATATCGCGTTTTAAGAAGCATTAGAACACTATTGCTACGATAGGTAGACATTTGCAAACGCTATTTCCTTGCAAGGAAGTGTTGCATTTTCATTCATTTGAAGTGTAGACGAGGAATAAATAACACTTCGCAAATCATATTATATCTTACCATGAAACATAGAAATGAGATGCGATATCGCGTTTTAAGAATCTTAAGAACTCTATTGTTACGAAACGTAGACATCTGCAAACGCTATTTCCTTGCAAGGAAGTGTCGCATTTACATTCATTTGAAGTGTGGACGAGGAATACATAACACTTCGCAAATCATATTATATCTTACCATGAAACATAGGAATGAGATGTGATATCGCGTTTTAAGAAGCATTTGAACACCATTGCTTCGATACGTAGACATCTGCAAACGCTAACGCCTTGCAAGGAAGTGTCGCATTTACATTCATTTGATGTGTAGACGAGGAATACATGACACTTCGCAAATCATATTATATCTTATCATGAAACATAGAAATGAGATGCGATATCGCGCTTTAAGAAGCATTAGAAAGCTATTGCTACGATACGTAGACATCTGCAAACGCTATTTCCTCCCAAGGAAGTGTCTCATTTACATTCATTTGAAGTGTAGACGAGGAATACATGACACTTCGCAAATCATATTATATCTTACCATGAAGCATAGAAATGAGATGCGATATCGCGTTTTAAGAATCATAAGAACTCTATTGCTACGATACGTAGACATCTGCAAACGCTACTTCCTTGCAAGGAAGTGTCGCATTTACATTCATTTGAAGTGTGGACGTGGAATACATGACACTTCGCATATCATATTATATCTTACCATGAAACATAGAAATGAGATGCGATATCGCGTTTTAAGAAGCATCAGAAATCCATTGCTACGAGACTTAGACATCTGCAAACGCTATTTCCTTGCAAGAAAGTGTCGCATTTACATTCATTTGAAGTGTAGACGAGGAATACATAACACTTCCCAAATCATATTATACCTTACCATGAAACATAGAAATGAGATGCGATATCGCGTTTTAAGAAGCATTAGAACTCTACTGCTACGATACGCAGACATCTGCAAACGCTATTTCCTAGCGAGGAAGTGTCACATTCACATTCGTTTGAAGTGTAGACGAGGAATACATAACACTTCGCAAATCATATTATATCCTACCATGAAACGTAAAAATGAGATGCAATATAGCGTTCTAAGAATCATAAGAACTCTATTGCTACGATACGTACACATCTGCAAACGCTATTTCCTTGCAAGGAAGTGTCGCATTTACATTCATTTGAATCGTAGACGAGGAATGCATAACACTTCGCAAATCATATTATATCTTACCATGAAACATAGAAATGAGATGTGATATCGCGTTTTAAGAAGCATTAGAACTCTATTGCTACGATACGTAGACATCTGCAAACGCTATTTCCTTGCAAGGAAGTTTCGCATTTACTTTCATTTGAATCGTGGATGAGGCATACATGACACTTCGCAAATCATACTATATCTTACCATGAAACATAGAAATGAGATCCGATATCGCGTTTTAAGAATCATAAGAACTCTATTGTTACGAAACGTAGACATCTGCAAACGCTATTTCCTTGCAAGGAAGTGTCGCATTTACATTCATTTGAAGTGTGGACGAGGAATACATAACACTTCGCAAATCATACTATATCTTACCATGAAACATAGAAATGAGATCCGATATCGCGTTTTAAGAATCATAAGAACTCTATTGCTACGATACGTAGACATCTGCAAACGCTATTTCCTTGCAAGGAAGTGTCGCATTTACATTCATTTGAAGCGTGGACGAGGAATACATGACACTTCGCAAATCATATTATATCTTACCATGAAACATAGAAATGAGATGCGATATCGCGTTTTAAGAAGCATTAGAACTCTATTGCTACGATACGTAGACATCTGCAAACGCTATTTCCTCCCAAGGAAGTGTCTCATTTACATTCATTTGAAGTGTAGACGAGGAATACATAACACTTCGCAGATCATATTGTATCTTACCATGAAACATAGAAATGAGATGCGATATCGCTTTTTAAGAATGATATGAACTCTATTGCTACGATACGTAGACATGTGCAATCGCTACTACATTGCAAGGAAGTGTCGCATTTACTTTCATTTGAATCGTAGACGAGGAATACATGACACTTCGCAATGAATATTATAACTTATCATGAAACATAGATATGAGATGCAATATCTCGTTTTAAGAAGCATTTGAACTCTATTGCTTCGATACGTAGACATCTGCTAACGCTATTTCCATGCAAGGAAGTGTCGCATTTACATTCATTTGAAGTGCAGACGAGGAATACATGATACTTCGCAAATCATATTATATCTTACCATGAAACATAGGAATGAGATGTGATATCGCGTTTTAAGAAGCATTTGAACACTATTGCTTCGATACGTAGACATGTGCAAACGCTAACGCCTTGCAAGGAAGTGTCGCATTTACATTCATTTGATGTGTAGACGAGGAATACATGACACTTCGCAAATCATATTATATCTTACCATGAAACATAGAAATGAGATGCGATATCGCGTTTTAAGAAGCATTAGAACTCTATTGCTACGATACGTAGACATCTGCAAACGCTATTTCCTTGCAAGGAAGTTTCGCATTTACTTTCATTTGAATCGTGGATGAGGCATACATGACACTTCGCAAATCATACTATATCTTACCATGAAACATAGAAATGAGATCCGATATCGCGTTTTAAGAATCATAAGAACTCTATTGTTACGAAACGTAGACATCTGCAAACGCTATTTCCTTGCAAGGAAGTGTCGCATTTACATTCATTTGAAGTGTGGACGAGGAATACATAACACTTCGCAAATCATACTATATCTTACCATGAAACATAGAAATGAGATCCGATATCGCGTTTTAAGAATCATAAGAACTCTATTGCTACGATACGTAGACATCTGCAAACGCTATTTCCTTGCAAGGAAGTGTCGCATTTACATTCATTTGAAGCGTGGACGAGGAATACATGACACTTCGCAAATCATATTATATCTTACCATGAAACATAGAAATGAGATGCGATATCGCGTTTTAAGAAGCATTAGAACTCTATTGCTACGATACGTAGACATCTGCAAACGCTATTTCCTCCCAAGGAAGTGTCTCATTTACATTCATTTGAAGTGTAGACGAGGAATACATAACACTTCGCAGATCATATTGTATCTTACCATGAAACATAGAAATGAGATGCGATATCGCTTTTTAAGAATGATATGAACTCTATTGCTACGATACGTAGACATGTGCAATCGCTACTACATTGCAAGGAAGTGTCGCATTTACTTTCATTTGAATCGTAGACGAGGAATACATGACACTTCGCATGAATATTATAACTTATCATGAAACATAGATATGAGATGCAATATCTCGTTTTAAGAAGCATTTGAACTCTATTGCTTCGATACGTAGACATCTGCTAACGCTATTTCCATGCAAGGAAGTGTCGCATTTATATTCATTTGAAGTGCAGACGAGGAATACATGATACTTCGCAAATCATATTATATCTTACCATGAAACATAGGAATGAGATGTGATATCGCGTTTTAAGAAGCATTTGAACACTATTGCTTCGATACGTAGACATCTGCAAACGCTAACGCCTTGCAAGGAAGTGTCGCATTTACATTCATTTGATGTGTAGACGAGGAATACATGACACTTCGCAAATCATATTATATCTTATCATGAAACATAGAAATGAGATGCGATATCGCGCTTTAAGAAGCATTAGAAAGCTATTGCTACGATACGTAGACATCTGCAAACGCTATTTCCTAGCGAGGAAGTATCGCATTCACATTCATTTGAAGTGTAGACGAGGAATACATAACACTTCGCAAATCATGTTATATCTTACCATGAAACATAGAAATGAGATGCGATATCGCGTTTTAAGAATCATATGAACTCTATTGCTACGATACGTAGATATCTGCAATCGCTATTTCCTAGCAAGGAAGTGTCGCATTTACATTCATTTGAAGTGTAGACGAGGAATACATGATACTTCGCAAATCATATTATATCTTACCATGAATCATAGAAATGTAATGCGATATCGCGTTTTAAGAAGCATTAGAACACTATTGCTACGATAGGTAGACATTTGCAAACGCTATTTCCTAGCAAAGAAGTGTCGCATTTACATTCATTTGAAGTGTGGACGAGGAATACATGACACTTCGCAAATCATATTATATCTTACCATGAAACATAGAAATGAGATGCGATATCGCGTTTTAAGAAGCATCAGAAATCCATTGCTACGATACGTAGACATCTGCAAACGCTATTTCCTTGCAAGAAAGTGTCGCATTTACTTTCATTTGAATCGTAGACGAGGAATGCATAACTCTTCGCAATGAATATTATATCTTACCATGAAACATAGAAATGAGATGCGATATCGCGTTTTAAGAAGCATTAGAACTCTATTGCTACGATACCTAGACATCTGCAGACGCTATTTCCTAGCAAGGAAGTGTCGCATTTACATCCATTTGAAGTGTGGACGAGGAACACATGACACTTCGCAAATCATATTATATCTTACCATGAAACATAGAAATGAGATGCGATATCGCGTTTTAAGAAGCATCAGAAATCCATTATTACGATACGTAGACATCTGCAAACGCTATTTCCTTGCAAGAAAGTGTCGCATTTACTTTCATTTCAATCGTAGACGAGGAATGCATAACACTTCGCAATGAATATTATATCTTACCATGAAACATAGAAATGAGATGCGATATCGCGTTTTAAGAAGCATTAGAACTCTATTGCTACGATACGTAGACATCTGCAAACGCTATTTTCTTGCAAGGAAGTGTCACATTTACATTCATTTGAAGTGTAGAAGAGGAATACATGACACTTCGCAAATCATATTATATCTTACCATGAAACATAGAAATGAGATGCAATATCTCGTTTTAAGAAACATTTGAAATCTATTGCTTCGATACGTAGACATCTGCAAACGCCATTTCCTAGCAAGGAAGTGTCGCATTTACATTCATTTGATGTGTAGACGAGGAGTACATAACACTTCGCAAATCATATTATATCTTACCATGAAACATAGAAATGAGATGCAATATCGCGTTTTAAGAAGCATCAGAAATCCATTGCTACGATACGCAGACATCTGCTAACGCTATTTCCTAGCGAGGAAGTGTCGCATTTACATTCATTTGAAGCGTGGACGAGGAATACATGACACTTCGCAAATCATATTATATCTTACCATGAAACATAGAAATGAGATGCGATATCGCGTTTTAAGAAGCATTAGAACTCTATTGCTACGATACGTAGACATCTGCAAACGCTATTTCCTCCCAAGGAAGTGTCTCATTTACATTCATTTGAAGTGTAGACGAGGAATACATAACACTTCGCAGATCATATTGTATCTTACCATGAAACATAGAAATGAGATGCGATATCGCTTTTTAAGAATGATATGAACTCTATTGCTACGATACGTAGACATGTGCAATCGCTACTACATTGCAAGGAAGTGTCGCATTTACTTTCATTTGAATCGTAGACGAGGAATACATGACACTTCGCAATGAATATTATAACTTATCATGAAACATAGATATGAGATGCAATATCTCGTTTTAAGAAGCATTTGAACTCTATTGCTTCGATACGTAGACATCTGCTAACGCTATTTCCATGCAAGGAAGTGTCGCATTTACATTCATTTGAAGTGCAGACGAGGAATACATGATACTTCGCAAATCATATTATATCTTACCATGAAACATAGGAATGAGATGTGATATCGCGTTTTAAGAAGCATTTGAACACTATTGCTTCGATACGTAGACATCTGCAAACGCTAACGCCTTGCAAGGAAGTGTCGCATTTACATTCATTTGATGTGTAGACGAGGAATACATGACACTTCGCAAATCATATTATATCTTATCATGAAACATAGAAATGAGATGCGATATCGCGCTTTAAGAAGCATTAGAAAGCTATTGCTACGATACGTAGACATCTGCAAACGCTATTTCCTAGCGAGGAAGTATCGCATTCACATTCATTTGAAGTGTAGACGAGGAATACATAACACTTCGCAAATCATGTTATATCTTACCATGAAACATAGAAATGAGATGCGATATCGCGTTTTAAGAATCATATGAACTCTATTGCTACGATACGTAGATATCTGCAATCGCTATTTCCTAGCAAGGAAGTGTCGCATTTACATTCATTTGAAGTGTAGACGAGGAATACATGATACTTCGCAAATCATATTATATCTTACCATGAATCATAGAAATGTAATGCGATATCGCGTTTTAAGAAGCATTCGAACACTATTGCTACGATAGGTAGACATTTGCAAACGCTATTTCCTAGCAAAGAAGTGTCGCATTTACATTCATTTGAAGTGTGGACGAGGAATACATGACACTTCGCAAATCATATTATATCTTACCATGAAACATAGAAATGAGATGCGATATCGCGTTTTAAGAAGCATCAGAAATCCATTGCTACGATACGTAGACATCTGCAAACGCTATTTCCTTGCAAGAAAGTGTCGCATTTACTTTCATTTGAATCGTAGACGAGGAATGCATAACTCTTCGCAATGAATATTATATCTTACCATGAAACATAGAAATGAGATGCGATATCGCGTTTTAAGAAGCATTAGAACTCTATTGCTACGATACGTAGACATCTGCAAACGCTATTTTCTTGCAAGGAAGTGTCACATTTACATTCATTTGAAGTGTAGAAGAGGAATACATGACACTTCGCAAATCATATTATATCTTACCATGAAACATAGAAATGAGATGCAATATCTCGTTTTAAGAAACATTTGAAATCTATTGCTTCGATACGTAGACATCTGCAAACGCCATTTCCTAGCAAGGAAGTGTCGCATTTACATCCATTTGATGTGTAGACGAGGAGTACATAACACTTCGCAAATCATATTATATCTTACCATGAAACATAGAAATGAGATGCAATATCGCGTTTTAAGAAGCATCAGAAATCCATTGCTACGATACGTAGACATCTGCAAACGCTAATTCCTTGCAAGGAAGTGTCGCATTTACATTCATTTGATGTGTAGACGAGGAATACATAACACTTCGCAAATCATATTATATCTTACCATGAAACATAGAAATGGGATGCGATATCGCGTTTTAAGAAGCATTAGAACTCTACTGCTACGATACGTAGACATCTGCAAACGCTATTTCCTAGCGAGGAAGTGTCGCATTCACATTCATTTGAAGTGTAGACGAGGAATACATAACACTCCGCAAATCATATTATATTTTACCATGAAACATAGAAATGTGATGCGATATCGCGTTTTAAGAATCATAAGAACTCTATTGTTACGATACGTAGAAATCTGCAAACGCTATTTCCTTGCAAGGAAGTGTCGCATTTACATTCAGTTGATGTGTAGACGAGGAATACATAACACATCGCAAATCATATTATATCTTACCATGAAACATAGAAATGAGATGCGATATCGCGTTTTAAGAAGCATTAGAGCTCTATTGCTACGATACGTAGACATCTGCAAACGCTATTTCCTTCCAAGGAAGTGTCGCATTTACATTCATTTGAAGTGTAGACGAGGAATACATGACACTTCGCAAATCATATTATATCTTACCATGAAACATAGAAATGAGATGCGATATCGCGTTTTAAGATGCAGCAGAAATCCATTGCTACGATACCTAGACATCTGCAAACGCTATTCCCTAGCAAGGAAGTGTCGCATTCACATTCATTTGAAGTGTAGACGAGGAATACATAACACTTCGCAAATCATATTATATCTTACCATGAAACATAGAAATGAGATGCGATATCGCGCTTTAAGAATCATAAGAACTCTATTGCTACGATACGTAGACATCTGCAAACGCTATTTCCTTGCAAAGAAGTGTCGCACATACATTCATTTGATATGTAGACGAGGAATACATAATACTTCGCAAATCATATTATATCTTACCATGAAACATAGAAACGAGATGCGATATCGCGTTTTAAGAAGCATTAGAACACTATTGCTACGATAGGTAGACATTTGCAAAAGCTATTTCCTTGCAAGGAAGTGTTGCATTTTCATTCATTTGAAGTGTAGACGAGGAATAAATAACACTTCGCAAATCATATTATATCTTACCATGAAACATAGAAATGAGATGCGATATCGCGTTTTAAGAATCTTAAGAACTCTATTGTTACGAAACGTAGACATCTGCAAACGCTATTTCCTTGCAAGGAAGTGTCGCATTTACATTCATTTGAAGTGTGGACTAGGAATACATAACACTTCGCAAATCATACTATATCTTACCATGAAACATAGAAATGAGATCCGATATCGCGTTTTAAGAATCATAAGAACTCTATTGCTACGATACGTAGACATCTGCAAACGCTATTTCCTTGCAAGGAAGTGTCGCATTTACATTCATTTGAAGCGTGAACGAGGAATACATGACACTTCGCAAATCATATTATATCTTACCATGAAACATAGAAATGAGATGCGATATCGCATTTTAAGAAGCATTAGAACTCTATTGCTACGATACGTAGACATCTGCAAACGCTATTTCCTCCCAAGGAAGTGTCTCATTTACATTCATTTGAAGTGTAGACGAGGAATACATGACACTTCGCAAATCATATTATATCTTACCATGAAACATAGAAATGAGATGCGATATCGCGTTTTAAGATGCAGCAGAAATCCATTGCTACGAAACGTAGACATCTGCAAACGCTATTTCCTTGCAAGGAAGTGTCGCATTTACATTCATTTGATGTGTAGACGAGGAATACATGACACTTCGCAAATCATATTATATCTTACCATGAAACATAGAAATGAGATGCGATATCGGGTTTTAAGGAGCATTAGAACTCTACTGCTACGATACGTAGACATCTGCAAACGCTATTTCCTAGCGAGGAAGTGTCGCATTCACATTCATTTGAAGTGTAGACGAGGAATACATAAAACTCCGCAAATCATATTATATTTTACCATGAAACATAGAAATGTGATGCGATATCGCGTTTTAAGAATCATAAGAACTCTATTGCTACGATACGTAGACATCTGCAAACGCTATTTCCTTGCGAAGAAGTGTCGCATTTACATTCATTTGAAGTGTAGACGAGGAATACATAACAGTTCGCAAATCGTATTATATCTTACCATGAAACACAGAAATGAGATGCGATATCGCGTTTTAAGAAGCATTTGAACTCTATTGCTTCGATACGTAGACATCTGCAAACGCTATTTACTAGCGAGGAAGTGTCGCATTCGCATTCATTTGAAGTGTAGACGAGGAATACATAACACTTCGCAAATCATATTGTATCTTACCATGAAACATAGAAATGAGATGCGATATCGCGTTTTAAGAAGCATTAGAACTCTACTGCTACGATACGCAGACATCTGCAAACGCTATTTCCTAGCGAGGAAGTGTCACATTCACATTCATTTGAAGTGTAGACGAGGAATACATAACACTTCGCAAATCGTATTATATCTTACCATGAAACATAGAAATGAGATGCGATATCGCGTTTTAAGAAGCACTAGAACTCTATTGAATATTATATCTTATCATGAAACATAGATATGAGATGCAATATCTCGTTTTAAGAAGCATTAGAACTCTATTGCTACGATACGTAGACATCTGCAAACGCTATTTCCTTGCAAGGAAGTGTCACATTTACATTCATTTGAAGTGTAGAAGAGGAATACATGACACTTCGCAAATCATATTATATCTTACCATGAAACATAGAAATGAGATGCAATATCTCGTTTTAAGAAACATTTGAAATCTATTGCTTCGATACGTAGACATCTGCAAACGCCATTTCCTAGCAAGGAAGTGTCGCATTTACATTCATTTGATGTGTAGACGAGGAGTACATAACACTTCGCAAATCATATTATATCTTACCATGAAACATAGAAATGAGATGCAATATCGCGTTTTAAGAAGCATCAGAAATCCATTGCTACGATACGTAGACATCTGCAAACGCTAATTCCTTGCAAGGAAGTGTCGCATTTACATTCATTTGATGTGTAGACGAGGAATACATAACACATCGCAAATCATATTATATCTTACCATGAAACATAGAAATGGGATGCGATATCGCGTTTTAAGAAGCATTAGAACTCTACTGCTACGATACGTAGACATCTGCAAACGCTATTTCCTAGCGAGGAAGTGTCGCATTCACATTCATTTGAAGTGTAGACGAGGAATACATAACACTCCGCAAATCATATTATATTTTACCATGAAACATAGAAATGTGATGCGATATCGCGTTTTAAGAATCATAAGAACTCTATTGTTACGATACGTAGAAATCTGCAAACGCTATTTCCTTGCAAGGAAGTGTCGCATTTACATTCAGTTGATGTGTAGACGAGGAATACATAACACATCGCAAATCATATTATATCTTACCATGAAACATAGAAATGAGATGCAATATCGCGTTTTAAGAAGCATTAGAGCTCTATTGCTACGATACGTAGACATCTGCAAACGCTATTTCCTTCCAAGGAAGTGTCGCATTTACATTCATTTGAAGTGTAGACGTGGAATACATGACACTTCGCAAATCATATTATATCTTACCATGAAACATAGAAATGAGATGCGATATCGCGTTTTAAGATGCAGCAGAAATCCATTGCTACGATACGTAGACATCTGCAAACGCTATTCCCTAGCAAGGAAGTGTCGCATTCACATTCATTTGAAGTGTAGACGAGGAATACATAACACTTCGCAAATCATATTATATCTTACCATGAAACATAGAAATGAGATGCGATATCGCGCTTTAAGAATCATAAGAACTCTATTGCTACGATACGTAGACATCTGCAAACGCTATTTCCTTGCAAAGAAGTGTCGCACATACATTCATTTGATATGTAGACGAGGAATACATAATACTTCGCAAATCATATTATATCTTACCATGAAACATAGAAACGAGATGCGATATCGCGTTTTAAGAAGCATTAGAACACTATTGCTACGATAGGTAGACATTTGCAAACGCTATTTCCTTGCAAGGAAGTGTTGCATTTTCATTCATTTGAAGTGTAGACGAGGAATGAATAACACTTCGCAAATCATATTATATCTTACCATGAAACATAGAAATGAGATGCGATATCGCGTTTTAAGAATCTTAAGAACTCTATTGTTACGAAACGTAGACATCTGCAAACGCTATTTCCTTGCAAGGAAGTGTCGCATTTACATTCATTTGAAGTGTGGACTAGGAATACATAACACTTCGCAAATCATACTATATCTTACCATGAAACATAGAAATGAGATCCGATATCGCGTTTTAAGAATCATAAGAACTCTATTGCTACGATACGTAGACATCTGCAAACGCTATTTCCTTGCAAGGAAGTGTCGCATTTACATTCATTTGAAGCGTGGACGAGGAATACATGACACTTCGCAAATCATATTATATCTTACCATGAAACATAGAAATGAGATGCGATATCGCATTTTAAGAAGCATTAGAACTCTATTGCTACGATACGTAGACATCTGCAAACGCTATTTCCTCCCAAGGAAGTGTCTCATTTACATTCATTTGAAGTGTAGACGAGGAATACATGACACTTCGCAAATCATATTATATCTTACCATGAAACATAGAAATGAGATGCGATATCGCGTTTTAAGATGCAGCAGAAATCCATTGCTACGAAACGTAGACATCTGCAAACGCTATTTCCTTGCAAGGAAGTGTCGCATTTACATTCATTTGATGTGTAGACGAGGAATACATGACACTTCGCAAATCATATTATATCTTACCATGAAACATAGAAATGAGATGCGATATCGGGTTTTAAGGAGCATTAGAACTCTACTGCTACGATACGTAGACATCTGCAAACGCTATTTCCTAGCGAGGAAGTGTCGCATTCACATTCATTTGAAGTGTAGACGAGGAATACATAAAACTCCGCAAATCATATTATATTTTACCATGAAACATAGAAATGTGATGCGATATCGCGTTTTAAGAATCATAAGAACTCTATTGCTACGATACGTAGACATCTGCAAACGCTATTTCCTTGCAAAGAAGTGTCGCATTTACATTCATTTGAAGTGTAGACGAGGAATACATAACAGTTCGCAAATCATATTATATCTTACCATGAAACATAGAAATGAGATCCGATATCGCGTTTTAAGAATCATAAGAACTCTATTGCTACGATACGTAGACATCTGCAAACGCTATTTCCTTGCAAGAAAGTGTCGCATTTACATTCATTTGAAGTGTAGACGAGGAATACATAACACTTCGCAAATCGTATTATATCTTACCATGAAACATAGAAATGAGATGCGATATCGCGTTTTAAGAAGCATTTGAACTCTATTGCTTCGATACGTAGACATCTGCAAACGCTATTTACTAGCGAGGAAGTGTCGCATTCGCATTCATTTGAAGTGTAGACGAGGAATACATAACACTTCGCAAATCATATTGTATCTTACCATGAAACATAGAAATGAGATGCGATATCGCGTTTTAAGAAGCATTAGAACTCTACTGCTACGATACGCAGACATCTGCAAACGCTATTTTCTAGCGAGGAAGTGTCACATTCACATTCATTTGAAGTGTAGACGAGGAATACATAACACTTCGCAAATCATATTATATCTTACCATGAAACATAGAAATGGGATGCGATATCGCGTTTTAAGAAGCATTAGAACTCTACTGCTACGATACGTAGACATCTGCAAACGCTATTTCCTAGCGAGGAAGTGTCGCATTCACATTCATTTGAAGTGTAGACGAGGAATACATAACACTCCGCAAATCATATTATATTTTACCATGAAACATAGAAATGTGATGCGATATCGCGTTTTAAGAATCATAAGAACTCTATTGTTACGATACGTAGAAATCTGCAAACGCTATTTCCTTGCAAGGAAGTGTCGCATTTACATTCAGTTGATGTGTAGACGAGGAATACATAACACATCGCAAATCATATTATATCTTACCATGAAACATAGAAATGAGATGCGATATCGCGTTTTAAGAAGCATTAGAGCTCTATTGCTACGATACGTAGACATCTGCAAACGCTATTTCCTTCCAAGGAAGTGTCGCATTTACATTCATTTGAAGTGTAGACGAGGAATACATGACACTTCGCAAATCATATTATATCTTACCATGAAACATAGAAATGAGATGCGATATCGCGTTTTAAGATGCAGCAGAAATCCATTGCTACGATACGTAGACATCTGCAAACGCTATTCCCTAGCAAGGAAGTGTCGCATTCACATTCATTTGAAGTGTAGACGAGGAATACATAACACTTCGCAAATCATATTATATCTTACCATGAAACATAGAAATGAGATGCGATATCGCGCTTTAAGAATCATAAGAACTCTATTGCTAACGATACGTAGACATCTGCAAACGCTATTTCCTTGCAAGAAGTGTCGCACATACATTCATTTGATATGTAGACGAGGAATACATAATACTTCGCAAATCATATTATATCTTACCATGAAACATAGAAACGAGATGCGATATCGCGTTTTAAGAAGCATTAGAACACTATTGCTACGATAGGTAGACATTTGCAAACGCTATTTCCTTGCAAGGAAGTGTTGCATTTTCATTCATTTGAAGTGTAGACGAGGAATAAATAACACTTCGCAAATCATATTATATCTTACCATGAAACATAGAAATGAGATGCGATATCGCGTTTTAAGAATCTTAAGAACTCTATTGTTACGAAACGTAGACATCTGCAAACGCTATTTCCTTGCAAGGAAGTGTCGCATTTACATTCATTTGAAGTGTGGACTAGGAATACATAACACTTCGCAAATCATACTATATCTTACCATGAAACATAGAAATGAGATCCGATATCGCGTTTTAAGAATCATAAGAACTCTATTGCTACGATACGTAGACATCTGCAAACGCTATTTCCTTGCAAGGAAGTGTCGCATTTACATTCATTTGAAGCGTGAACGAGGAATACATGACACTTCGCAAATCATATTATATCTTACCATGAAACATAGAAATGAGATGCGATATCGCATTTTAAGAAGCATTAGAACTCTATTGCTACGATACGTAGACATCTGCAAACGCTATTTCCTCCCAAGGAAGTGTCTCATTTACATTCATTTGAAGTGTAGACGAGGAATACATGACACTTCGCAAATCATATTATATCTTACCATGAAACATAGAAATGAGATGCGATATCGCGTTTTAAGATGCAGCAGAAATCCATTGCTACGAAACGTAGACATCTGCAAACGCTATTTCCTTGCAAGGAAGTGTCGCATTTACATTCATTTGATGTGTAGACGAGGAATACATGACACTTCGCAAATCATATTATATCTTACCATGAAACATAGAAATGAGATGCGATATCGGGTTTTAAGGAGCATTAGAACTCTACTGCTACGATACGTAGACATCTGCAAACGCTATTTCCTAGCGAGGAAGTGTCGCATTCACATTCATTTGAAGTGTAGACGAGGAATACATAAAACTCCGCAAATCATATTATATTTTACCATGAAACATAGAAATGTGATGCGATATCGCGTTTTAAGAATCATAAGAACTCTATTGCTACGATACGTAGACATCTGCAAACGCTATTTCCTTGCGAAGAAGTGTCGCATTTACATTCATTTGAAGTGTAGACGAGGAATACATAACAGTTCGCAAATCGTATTATATCTTACCATGAAACACAGAAATGAGATGCGATATCGCGTTTTAAGGAGCATTTGAACTCTATTGCTTCGATACGTAGACATCTGCAAACGCTATTTACTAGCGAGGAAGTGTCGCATTCGCATTCATTTGAAGTGTAGACGAGGAATACATAACACTTCGCAAATCATATTGTATCTTACCATGAAACATAGAAATGAGATGCGATATCGCGTTTTAAGAAGCATTAGAACTCTACTGCTACGATACGCAGACATCTGCAAACGCTATTTCCTAGCGAGGAAGTGTCACATTCACATTCATTTGAAGTGTAGACGAGGAATACATAACACTTCGCAAATCGTATTATATCTTACCATGAAACATAGAAATGAGATGCGATATCGCGTTTTAAGAAGCACTAGAACTCTATTGAATATTATATCTTATCATGAAACATAGATATGAGATGCAATATCTCGTTTTAAGAAGCA